>NC_056526.1:132252318-132338126 GCF_019175285.1 Sceloporus undulatus | reverse complement strand
ACTATCTATCTATCTATCTATCTATCTATCTATCTATCTATCTATCTATCTATCTATCTATCTATCTATCTTGTGTGTATCATGTGTGGCCTAGAAAGCTAGGGGATATTTGGGGTCATTTTGTCAAGTAAATACAGATCTACAGTGCTGATATGGTGAAATTAGCTGGCTTGCAGAAACACATTTGGATTTGAAATGCTCAGAGTGCATTGGATTCAGTGAGAAGGAAGCTTAGCTATTGTTCCTGTGATCAATTTAGTACCTCCATACACATAGTTCTATTCACTTTGTCTGTTATAAATGAGAATACTACTGCAAAGATCATACTTCTAAAACGAAAAAAAATTCTCATCAGTGGGACTTACATATCTTTTACAGTAAAAGGAAGCTTGTACTGTGACTATAAAACACGGCTATGTTTCTAGACATTATAGTTTGTTCCTTATCACTGGATTAGAGGCAATACCTTCCTAGATAAAATTCCTAACATGTGTATTATTGAAAACCAGGATGAGAAAGTAAGGAATGAAATTTCTCCCTGGCTGTTATGGTATATGACTTCACTGAAATGTGATTGAATTCTTTCAAATCAGACGAGGACAAAATGGGGCCATTCAGATGTCATTGAAAGATAGCTTCCATCAGCCCTAGGTAGCATAATCAATAGTGAGAAATTCTTGGAACTGCAGTCCAATAACATCCATTCTTTCTCTGCAAGATGACTATGAAGTATGCCTATTGATTGCATAGTGTTTTGTTTTTTATTGTTGTAAGCTGCTCTGAGATGGATTTTACAAACAATTGTAAAGAAATACCTTAAATAAACCCAAAGTGCAGTATATTTGGAACTGACTTTTTAAAAAACCAAAAAACCAAAGGATAACATGCATGTCAGGATTGCAAAAAGGAAGGTTACACCTAGATCCAAACAACTGACATGAATGACAGCATGGGATATCTGTGCAAACATTCTCAGTTCTGATATGATCAACATGTGGAGAGATACTTGCTGACATAACACCTGACTTACTGCAACACCTCCTAGAGCAGTTTCTTTTCGCTGGGCCTCCATTGGGGCTGGTTCTGGGGTCTTTGCTTTCATTCTGACTGCTCAAAGTGATCAGAGCAAAGTTGCAGTGCTCTCAGCCATTGTGAGATTTCAGGCAAGATCTGAGCAAATTCTTCTGGGACTTGGAGATCCAGCGAGATGTGCTGCAAGACTTGCCAAGCCTATATAGGCCTGCACACATGGCTGGCTACCATTGTTGGCCAGGCTTGGTTTACTCTTTTGTACACTTTACCTGTGTATACTCTTAATGGACACAGAGGCCTGTTACAGACTGCCAAAATAAATCTGCTTCGGGTCTCTTTGGAGGTATGTTGTTTAAATGATGCATGCATCCTAAGAATCCAGAAGCTGCACCAAAGCTGCACTTCAGTGCTTAGGAATGGAGTGTGGCTTGGCACGACCTCCGGATTCTTAGGACCCATGCATCATTTAAATAGCATACCTCCAAAGAGGCCCAAAGCAGCTTTAATTTGGCAGTCTGTAACAGGCCAGATTGATCCCATTCAGATCCTCAAATGACAGCTCTGAGGCTTCAGAAAAATACTCAGAACTGAGATCCAGAGCATCAGCCTAGCACTCCTCTATTATAGATGGCTTCCACATTTCATGATATTCATTCATATTTAAAGTAACTATCTGATCTTAAGAGCATGGACTTTCTGATCAAGCTCTGGTCTAAACCTGAAGATTAGGATTTATCCTGCAATACAGTCATGCTCTTCCCACCATGCATTCCATGTTTCTCTGCAACCATTACCTGATCATAAAGAAAGAATGACTCCATGTTAATGAGAAAAATATGCCATGAATACTTTTCTGCCTGGTTTGGTTTAAATACCTCACATCTTCCTTGCTTGCCATCCCAGTGTATATTAATATATGAAAGGTAAAAAGGGTAAGATTGCAAGCTGGTTGATCTCAACATGTTTCTACAAAATTAAGATAAGTGCAAAAAGAAAGTTTTTGAAAAATCTGTCCAGTAAGCAAAACAAGTGGATGTAATGTGCTTAGACTTTCAGGATTTGCAAGCATGCAAATATGCAATTTTTGGTCAGCATTATTTAGAGAGATTAATTTCCAAAAAACTTCTTTCTTCTTAAATAAATGGACTAATAATAAAGTAATCATACCTATTCAAGCAAGGCTGATGAGCACAAAAGCAGTCTCCTGGAGCTACTAATAAGGGGGGGACCAAATAATACTTTTTTTTCTCACCCTGAAGTTGGTTTCATTTTCGTTAATGCACATTTTTAAAAGATGTAACAGAAACATTGTCTGCATATTATGTGTGGTTTATTTTTTTCACAGCTAAAAAGATAAATGGAACATTCCCTGTCATAATAAATACAGGTATACCTCTGTTAAAAAAGTATATGTGTTCCTGGGCTTTACTTTTTTTTAACAGAAATTTGGTATCAAAGCCAGAAATAACATGGAAAGAAGAGGAATATATTCCTACACACACACACACACACACCCCACATATAAATAGTTCACCGTGTTTCACCAAACTTTTTTTAACTGAAAACTAACTCTATGCACATGTGAAATGAATCAGCTAGTAAACCTTGCACAAGTAGACAAAAACATGTTGAGCCTTTTATGACCATTCTGGCTTATTCCAAAATGCATTCATGGATGACACGTTCTTTCACTAGTTTCCATTTTCTTATAATGGCTTAAAAGGGATAAAAATAGAAGTGTCCCTGCTAAATTAGGTAACATTTAGGACTAAACTTTTATTTTATTTTATTTTATTTTAATGCTTTGTACCAATGCCCAGACAACCGAGTTTTGAGACACTGCACTACATTTCCAACATTTTACAATATGCCAGCATGGCACCAGTTTATACAAGCCAGGTGGCTGATGAAAGTACTTATCAATATTGTATTGCTCCAACAACCCCCTTTCCAGATAATAACATGGAAAACCCCTACCTTTCTAACCCTGCTAGAAAATGAATCAAGGATATTAAAAGTATTGGATACTCTCTATTTCCTCTTAAGCTTATGCTCTTGTGTTGGCAGCATGTTAATAGAAACAGGTCAGCCTATTATACAAATGAGCCTCTAAATGACATTTCAATTATTTGCTTAACAGTCATATGGGATTGGAACCACAGCATGCAAGGAGCAGAAGTTGTGCCATTTTCAAATTGAAGTCACTACTTAAACCATTTCCTCCCAAAGCTACCATTATAACAATAGCAGCAGTCAAAAAACATCTTTAGGATATAGCCAGTGTGGTGTAGTGGTTTAAGCATAGGACTATGACACTGGAGATCAGAGTTCAAATGCTAGCTCAGCCATGGAAATTATTTGGTAACCTTGACCAAGTCACACTCTCCTAGCCTCAGAGGAAAGAAAAGACACACCCCCCCCCCCGAAAACATCTTGCCAAGAAAACCCAGTAGTAGCGTTGTCTTGGGGTTGCTATAAGTTGGAAATGACTTCAAGGCACACAACAACTACCTAGGTGAGTTATGGAGAAAAGTGTTGACTCCCTCTTTCCCATACACCATGTCATCTGGATTGGGAGCTATATGGCTACTATTTCTAAATAAACTGAAGTACTACAGGTTGTGTGATTAGCACAGTAACATAACATAGACAACATCCTGGGTAGAAGTTGAACAATTAACATAGTATCTGAAAGAGTTCTGTAGTGCTTCCAACAACATAATGGTGTGATTACCAGAACAGGGGAATAGAGATGACAAAGGGGGGTTGGGGCTGGGGAAAAACAATATCAGAGAAAAGATAAGAAGTAAATAAAGAATATTTCTATAAGAGTGTGAATTGCCATGTCTCCTCATGCAGATGAACTGATATTTGCAATGACTTTTGGTTCTCCCCATCATGTTGTGTGCATATGCACTGAATAGCTTGGCCATCAAATTGCTTCTACATTTCCTGACTTTGAATAAGAAACTCACTTATCCAGACATGATTTCTCAGACCTATTCACTGTTTGTGAACTCACTGTTACATAATTGTTGTTAGCTTGATACTGTGTCACACTTGCAACAAGTCTGGCAACAAGTCTGCTTCAATTTAGGCAAAAGTGTCAAATTAAATAAAGTTGCATCCCTTGAAACATGTTAACAGAAAACAGTCAGGCAGAAAGAAAGGTGGGGGGGGGGGGAGAAAAACTGTCACATATGTTATTTTGGCATGGTGTCATTGTTACTTCCATTAGGGTTAAGTCTCTTTGGAGATGTTAGGCTGATACTATAAGGAAAGTGAGGTTATTACAGAGAATTTGGCAGCATATTTCATTGCTACTATCCATGACCAGACGGGCAGACATGTTATGTCTATCAGCTGTCATTTGAGATTGCCATGAATTATAGTGCCCTGGGATATGGCTAGACAGTCACCCGGGAAACTCAGTATTTCAGCTGGGAGAAAGTGATAATGTTTGATCAATTAATAATGTTTGAAAACTTTATGATGGCTGACAATGCTATCTCTTCTCAAGGATTTCAAGCATTTACATTGCCAAATGTATGATATGGCTGATGACAAGACACAAAACTGTCACATATAATCAAACTGTTCTCCCCTCCCCTGTATTGAAGAATGAAGCCTATGAAGGAAAGGACATTGTGCTTGATGCATTGCAACACACACACACACACACACACACACACTGTTTTTTGAGGGGAAATAAGGACAGTAGGTCTGACTGGTACTTCTCCTTGTGTCTGCATATTGTGACTGCATTAGCAAGAACTCACTATTGTTAAGAGCTGTTCAACATTGGAACACACTCCCTCAAATTGTGGTGGAGTCTCTGTCTTTGGAGATTTTTTAAAAGAGGCTGGGGGTAATCTGTTGGGGGTGTATTCCTTCATGGCAGGGGTTGGACTGAATGTTCTTTATGGTCTCTCCCAACTCTATCATTCTATGAGAAAAATCACCCCAAATTGATCAAAATGGTGGCAGGAAGTGACATTGCATCACTTTGGGCATGCCAAAAGGTGCAGATGCAGCTGTGTGGGAATAAAAATGTCCCTTCCTTTTGTGCAGCTGCTCAGCCCAAATGAGGATTACATTGTGGAGGATGAAAAAGATGGGGTCAGAACAGCTAAGTTAGCTAAGTCAGAACAGCTAAGTCAAACATGAAGGCAGGACTGTGGAAGCACTTCTTTGTAAATGGAAAGTGTCGAGGTGATAATGTGGCACTGCCAAAATCTCTTATAATTTTTCACTACTTTTTAATGTGTGCCACTGCTACCACCGATTCGTCAAGGTGAGACTCACCCACTCAAACCACTTCTCTCAGATGGAAGCACAGTGGGGGCTCCCCCCCCACCCCAGCCTTAATAAAGTTTTATTGGTAATATAATATACAAAAACATACATAAATATAATCCAAATACTATATTGGTATCATCCAGATCAATATATTTAATCTTCATACTAATAACATTAATCTTCATACTTATGTTTATTCAATATATCCTTCCTATCATACAGCATTGATTATTAACTATAACTTCTTTTGTAATCCTTTAATTTTTCATTTAGCATGTTTGTTATTTATCATTTTACTAGCTATTAATTATGTTTCCTCTTAAATCTATGCATTTATCACTCCATTTTCATCTTATTCTACTTAACAATCTATAAATCCTTCCACTGTCCACTGACTTCCCTTTTGAGACATAAATCTTACAACATCATTCCAGTCCGATTCATTTTTTTTCCAAATTGCCATCAGTCAATAATCTTGTTAATTTTTCCATTTCTGCTATATCATATTTTTAAACCTATTAAATTTCTGATGGAATTTTTCATTTCCATTTAGTGGCCAATATATACCCCTATAATCAATACTTTCTGCTCCCAAATTTCAACTTCTACCTGACATAGTGGTCTTCTTTATCATTTAATATTTCAACCGATGGCAAGTTATATAGTCCCTATCCAACTCATACACACTCCTCTCTTCCTATTTATACTTGCTCATGGGAGTAGCCTCCACCTTTTCTTGGCTAAGCTCCTACTGGTTGATTGGATGTCACCAACATTCCAATCTGCCTTTTCTCCACAGACAGCAAGGAAGAAATTCTTCTAGCTTGGCCATTTCAAATTCTGTATGTTCCCAGCTACTTCCTGATTGTCTGGGTAGGAAAAAGAAATCATCATCATCATCAACAACAACAACAACAAAAACAACTGATATCCTGCTTTTCTCCCAGTATAGGGACTCAAGGCATCTAACAGCAAATTTAAAACAGTAGAATGCAAAGGCAATATAATTGTATTAAAATAGATGAAGTTTTTAAAAACAGTTGATTCATAACATCTCAGGCAGTCATATTTAACTGCTGCAGCCAGAAAAGTCATTGCCCCCCACTCCATTGTCTACAACTGTGTTTCAAATATTCTTTCCAAGCTTCTTAGGAGTCAAAAGAGGAAAAATAATATGAAGGTATGATGAGGATCAGCTTGTGTTCCAGATCTACTTCTAATGGACCCATTTTACAAATCTACAATTTGTTCCCCCCCCCCCAAAAAAAAAACAGGAAAAGTTACATTGTTCTTGTTTAAAAATCTTACCATTTAACATCTTTTAAAATCAGCTTTCCCATCATTGTTATTCTTCACAATGAATCTGAAGGCCACTAGATTTTAAAGTTTACATGCATTTTGGATCTTTCTACTCTGGTTGAAATGAAAATTCATTTGTTTGATGACAGTTGGGGACACCTGGATAATCAAAATGCAGAGTTGCTTTCAGAATAAATGAGCACTCTGTTGAATGCATGGCATGACTCTAATTCTGAATTCATCTTCTCATAGCCCCCTCCTTGACTTCCTTCCTTCCCTAATGGATAACAATGTATTTTTTTCAAACCAATAAAATTAAATAAACACACCAGAAGTCTCATTATGTCCTTGATATGAGGTCATAGGCAATTCCAGCTTTTCAGACACATTAAGTATGGCTGACGAATGCCAAGTATTTCTTTTTAAACTGTGCGGTTTGCAGAATGAAAGTGATTGGCAGTTCTATTGCTCATTCCCAGAGTTTGGACATAATTAGTTTCAAATAATGAATTGCTTTTAATAAATTCCTTTTTGTAATAACTAAAACATAACTGTTACTGTATATAACAATTGTCATTTGATAAGGAATAATTTCCTTCCTATTATGGTGTAACTGTAATTGTTTTAACTACTTTCATTGTTAAAGAATGAATATGACCTCACTACTTAAGGATATTTTTCATCACACGCCAACAGCTTATGGCATTATGTTTAAAAAACAAAATAAAATGCAACTATAATGGACTAAATTGCTATTTAAGCTACTGGGTCTTTTTTAAAAAAATAATCTTTATTACAATTTTCACAAATAAAATATTAAGTAAATTAAACAACCAGACACATAGACAAAAATAAAAAATAAAAGACAAAACATAAAGTGGAAACACAATTAGACAATCACAATTACTTTAATCCCTAATACAACCAACCTATACGTTCTGAAACTGTTGAATTATTTACATCTCTGCAAAATGAATATTTCATTTCTTCTTATTATCTTTCATTTGTTACATAAGATAACTTCCCTGTATAAAAGAAATTTTGACTACAATTCTCATGTATTGAAGAAAGCAGAATATCATTATTTGACATACTTATTCCTCTGATGATGCTATATACATACTAACTTTTCTTCCAGTTGTATATAACATTTCCAAGAATCCCAATCCTTATAGAATTTTTTAAGGAACCCTTTTTTAAAAAGCATTTTAACTTATCCATTTCAAATAAATCCTATACTTTGAGCTTCCATTCTTCCACCGTAGGTGTTACCCCTTCCTTCCAATATTTTGCGTAAACCATTCTTGCCACCATGACAGTGTGGAATAGTAGCTTCCCTTCTTTTTTCTCTAATGTTTGATTATCACTTATATTAAGCAGATTCATCTTGGGGTCCAGTCTGTCATGAAATTTAAATATCTTTTTCATTTCATTGTGGATATTCTTCCAATATAGTCTAGATTTTTTGCAAAACCACCAACAGTGCATATGGGTACCTACCTCTTTTTGGCATTTCCAACAAATATTTTTATTATCTTTAAACATTTTTGATAGTTTCTATGGGGTCACCTATATTGTGATTTATATATTTTTTCTTTTAAGTCAACATTTAAAGTTTGTTTAATTCTTGTTTTCCAAATTTCCTCCCATTGATCCAAAACTATTGTCTGCTTCTTTTTTGTCCTGCACAATCAAAACACTGGTAGACCAAGCAAAACGCATCTGCGAACCCCACTTCTTGGAAGATGAACTGAAGCATCTGGACCAGGCTCCACAGGGAAATGGTTATTCCAGCTCAGACATCAGAAGGGCTGCCAGGCCCAGGAAAACCCAGAGAAGTGAAGACAAGCAGCCACCCAAAGAGAAGGTATTTTTTACCATATATCAGAAGAGTCACAGACAGAATAGGGAAAGCGGTGAGGAAACACAACCTTCAAATGGTTTACAAACCGGCAAAGAAAATCCAGCAAATGCTTCGCTCAGCCAAGGACCAGAGAGACCCTCTCACAGCCGCAGGAGTTTACCGCATACCATGCAGCTGTGGACAAGTCTACATAGGGACCACCAAACACAGTGTGCAAACAAGAATCAAGGAACACAAGAGGCACTGCAGACTGGGCCTGTCAGAAAAATCAGCAGTAGCAGAATTATTATATTATTATTATTATTATTATTATTATTATTATTATTATTATTATTATTATTATCTTTATCTATAAAGCATAACATGCCACAAACCATCCTGGGCATAAAATACTGTTTGAAAACACTGAAGTTCTTGACCATGCCAGCCGCTACCATGTCAAGATGCACAGGGAAGCCATTGAAATCCACAAACACCTGGACAATTCCAACCGGAAAGAAGAAACCCTTAAAGTGAACAAAATTTGGCTACCAGTCCTGAGGAAGAGCAAAATAAGGACTCAGCAAATGCAAATGGGAAACCACTCAGAGTCAGGGGCTTTCCCAGCAGATAATAATCACCAATTAGGAGACATTAATCCTCTTTTGCATTAGCCTCCCAGCCTGAGGCCAGCCATCAGCACAGAACAATACACATGCAAATCACTCCTGCATTCCCAGGCTCACACAGTAAATATACACCCAACTTTTTCCAGGCAAGCATTCTCTGAAGATGCCAGCCACAGATGCTGGCAAAACATCAGAAATAAACTTTTCTGGAACATGGCCACAAAGCCTGAAAAACCCACAAAAAACTATGGATGCCGGCCATGAAGGCATTTGACTTTACATTAAATTAGTAATTTTATTGAATTACAACAGTACTGAACATCATAAATAAGATTTAGTCAGAGAGACAGAAAATTCTCTCCTCCCTTTACATTTCAGATATGCTGATCAGCCATCTCACCATCATTTCTCAGAATCGTTCTCCAGTTCTATCTTTTTTTTTATCAAACCTGGAAATTCATCTAGCCTGATTTTTAAGCTGCACACTCTCATTTGATACAATTCTGTTTATCTCTAAAAAGGTTAACATTGTTTAATATAGGCAAATGAAATGAAGTTGCAAATAAAGGATATTATCTTGGTAAAGGATTGCCTACTTTCATTCCCACAAAGGATTTTCCCAAATTCTAGTTTTAGTAATATGATTGTTTTTTTACAATGTAATCCTTTCTATTCATATGATTAATCAATTAGGATTCATGTAATCTGGAAGATGCTGATAAAAACAGTCATAACTAAAACAATAATAAAGCCAAGAAAAATAACTGACAAGGCAATCAGCAAAACATAAACATAAATATAAAGGTTTTCACTGAACATGATTAGTTCATGGTTTACTTGTACTTTCGCTCATTAAAATACTGCTGTGTTCAGAAAAGTCCTGTTAGGTTTTTGTATATTTTTGCCATACCATCCACATTAATAAAGCACAATCATATTGCACACAGTATTTTACAGGAAACCTGTATTCAGTTATAAATTTGACATGTTCCATGTTATCCCATGACCATTGTCAGGTCATTTTTTGGCAGGATCACCATGAGCTAAATCCAACATTAGTCCAACATGAAGCAGAGATACTGAAATAAATAAGATTTGTTAGTCATAACTCACTTACCCCATTGATTCTAATTCTAATTCCATTTATTTTGTTGTTGTTAACTGCTGTCAAATTAACTTTGACTTTTGGAGAATGAGAGTCCTCCTAGCCAGCGGATCATCAAGAACCCTGCTCAGGTCTTGCAGGTTCAGGGACATGGCTTCCTTGAATGAATATATCCATCTTTAATAAGGTTTTCCCTTTTTTCTACTGTCTTCTACCTTGCTATGCATTATTGTTTATTCTAGCAAGTCACATATTCTCATATGTCCAAAATGTGACAGTCTCAGTTTATTCATCTTGGCCTCCAGGGAGAGTTCAGGCTTGCTTTGCACTAAGACCCATTGATTTTTATTTATGATATCTATAGAACTCTTCTCTAGTACCACATTTCAGATTAGTAGATTTCCCCCCCCCTCTATTACCTTTCTTCACTGTGCAGCTTTCACAACCATACATAGAAATGGGAAATAGCATTCATTCATTCATTTCATTTCATTTCATTTATATGCCACCTTTCTCTGAGAAAAGAACACAAGAATGATCAGAAATAAAATTGTTTAAAAAATTGCAATGAAATTTTATAAAGCAATTAAAAACATCTTAATAAAACAATATAAAATTATAAGAAACATACAAAAGTTAATTAAACACAAACAGAACACACACTTGATATAAAGGCTTCCCTCACAACTGTTATGTATTAAAAGCCTGTTTGAATAAAAATGCCTTTGCCTGCTGGTAAAAGGAAAGTAGGGAGGGGAAAAGCCTAGCCTCCCATGGAAGGGTGTTCCAGAGGGTGGGAGAAGCCACTGAGAGGCTTCTTTCTTGTGTATTCACCCAGCAAGCCGATGATGGTGGCAGGACCAAAAGAAAGCCTTCTCCTATAGATCTTAAGACCCTTGCTGGTTTATATGGGGAGAAACAGTCTTTCAGGTAGTCTGGCTCTAAGCCATATAGAGCTTTATAGGTCATGGCCAGCAGTTTGAACTGTGCCGAGAAATGAACTGGTAGCCAGTGAAGCTGTTTCAAGAAGGGAGTGATATGATCCCTGTATTTGGCCCTGGTCAGCATTCCGGCTGCTGTATTTTGAACCTGCTGAATTTTCCAAACAATTTCCAAAGGCAGTCTCACATAGAGTGTGTTACAGTAGTCCAAACAGGATGTAATCAATGTGTGTGTCACCATAGTCACATCTGGCATGACCGGGAATAGGGACAGCTGATGCACTAATTTTAACCATGCAAATGCACTCCTGGTCACTGCGGAAGCCTGGGCATCCAGGATCAGAGTTGAGTCCAGGAGAACACCCAAGCTGCAAGCCTAAAATTTCAGGGGGAAGATAACTGTATCCAGCACAGGCAGAGTCCCTATTTCCTGATATGGCTTAAGACTGATCAGTAGCACTTCTGTCCTGTCTGGATTAAGTTTCAGTTTGTTTGCCTTTACTGACAGACATTGGTTCAGTAAAGAGACAGCTTCCTTGGAATCGTAAAGAAAGGAGAGATAGTTGAGTGTCATCCACATACTGGTGACATCGCACCACAAAACTCCAGATGACCTCTCCCAGTGGTTTCATATAGATGTTAAGCAACATGGAGAACAAAACAGAAACAGAAACCTATGGAACTTCATAGACCAACAGTCAGAGAATCAAATGGAAGTCCTCCAATACCATATTCCCCTTGTCCAGTTCCCTGCATAGGTCATTCACTAAGGTGAACAAAGCTGTCTCCATCCCACAGCCTGTCCTGAAGCCATATTACAATGGATCTAGCTAATCTGTTTCATCCAGAAACCCCTAGAGCTGGGAGGCCACGACATACTCAAGAACCTTGCCCGAGGATTGAATATTAGAAAGTGGCTGAAAATTATTCAAAATGGTGGGATCCAGAGAGGCCCTTTTAAGTAACAGTCACTCCACAGCCTTATTTAGGGAGGAAAGAAACCTTCCTTGAGGTAGCGTGGCATTCAACACTAATCCATTTAGCCAGTCCTCACCTAGTTACTTTCAGGAACCAGGAAGGATCCAAGTATACATGTGATGGTCCTCATTTCTCCAGAGATCATGCTCATATCTCCAGGCTGCAGAAAATGAAATTTATCCAATAATATAGGACAAGTAGGCACCAAGATTGCATTCACTGAATCTTCCTAAACTACAGCATCCAGGTCAGAGCAACTGTGAGTGATTTTGTCTGCAAAGTGTCTTGCAAATTATTCAGAGCTGTTGAGTAGTCTTATTATCCTCTTGTGGGGCAGTGTGTAAAAGGCCCCTGACCACTTAAAACAGCTTCACTGGACAACACTGTGCAGATGCAAGAGGGGCTAAGAAGTATAATTCCTTTGCTGCCATCATTACCATAGCATAGGCCTTCCAATTAATTCTAGCCTGTGTTCAGGAAAATCATATGTTGCACATCCATTTCTTTAAGAATGGATCATAGTTTTTCATGATCTATACCATCATAGGCTTTCCTATAATCTATAAAGGACTGGAAGGTTTTCTTTTGAAATTATTTGACGGGTTCCATTATCCAGTGTATGGGTGTAGTATGATCCCTAGTACTCCCTCCTTTCTTGAACCCAGCTTGGACATGTAGCATTTCTCACTTCATATATTATAAAATCTTTGTTGTAGAATTTTGAGCATCACTTTGCTTTCAGGAGAAATTAATGTGATGGTCCTGTGGCTATAGCAATTCATGGCGTCCCCTTTCTTGAGGACTGGAATGCATCTTAATTCTTTCCAATTCATGGACCACTGTTTTGTTTTCCACATTTATGACAGATTTTCGATAGAACTAGAGTAGATTCTGTCTCTGTAGACTGAAGTAGCTGTATTGGTATGGCATCTGTTCTGGATATTTGTTTTTCACAAATACTCTGGGTGCAGCTGACTGCAACATTTTTTTTAAAAAAAAACCTGAAGGTTCATATTCTTGGTTCTTCTTTGAATCTTTGAATCTGTCATCCTTTCATCTCTTTCATATAGTTCATCCATATATTGTTTCTATTATATTTTTTATTTCTACTTGGTCATATAAAGTGTTCCTCTGCTGTTGGTGGAATTCCCCATTCTTGGGTTAAATTTCCCTTTGATTTATTGGACCTTGTTCTCCTTTTTTTGTTGTTACCATCTCTTTCTTCTGTGCATTGATTGTTCTCCTTGTTCAAATCACTGAACAATTGCATTCAGGATTCTGATTCTTATTTCTCTCAACTTTTACTTTTGTTTCTCACCCATCCTTAACTGTATGAGGAGTTTCAACTGTCATCCATTGAGGCTTATCCTCCTTTTTGGTTACTGATATTTTGGATTTCTCTCTGACAATGATTCAGGTTTCTGTCCAGAGTTCATTTGGTTCCAGATCAGTTAGGCTTGACACTGCAAATCCACTTTTTTACATTATCTTTCAATTCAACAGAGATGTGTTTCAGGTTATATTTTAGCATGGTGTTTGGTTAGGTGTTCTTCTTTAACTTTACTTTCACTATTGCTATTAGTAGTTTATGATCTGCATCACAATCTGCTCTTGGTCCTGTTTTTGCAGGGAGAACTGAGATCCTCTGTCTTTTGTTTCAAATTATGCGGTCTATTTGAAAGAATTCGCTTTAGGCAGGACTAATGATGCATTTAACCTTAAGTAATATCTCCTGTGCTGAGTACCCTCCCTACCCATTTTCTTGGTTTCTCAGCACTTGGTAGAACATGGACTACTAATACAGTGCAAATTCTCCAGGGTAAGCTTTCCTTCAACATGTGAATGAAAATCTGTTCCACTGGCCTATTATGAAAAGGGTAAAATGTTCTTTGTTTATTTGAATCTATAAAGCCATATGTTTTAGAGAGGAAACATCATCACCTACCTTGCCAGATGGAAGGATAGTGCATCTATATTTAACACTTGTATTTGAAAATGTCACTGACAATGTCATAAAGTAGTGTGCTTACCAGGGCAGATAATCATCTCATTTGGGTATAATTATATGGCATTCTGTTTTATACTTGAAAATGAACTACATGACATACCACACACTAATTCAGTTGTCCTTACCAGCACAAGATATCAAAGACAATGTACATTGTAGACCATGCTTACAATCAACTAGAACTCTATAAACGTCCGAATCTACTCATATTGAGACTTGCATTTCAACTTTTTTAAAAAACATTAGTCATTTTCAGTTCTATATATACAACCACTACATAATTTTAGCAACAAAACAGAATTCATGTACAGTTAAATGCAAGCTAGTAGCAGTTGATAAAATCAAGAGGCATAAACTATAGATAATTAAATTTGATACAATACTTTAACAAGACACTGGTCTCTCTATATTACAAGGGTAACATCTGCTAGTTTAAACACATTGTTACCTAGGGCTGGGCAAAAGAATGTAATTTCTTCAAAGTGATTTTGAGCCAATCCATTTTAGTAGGTGGGTAAACTATCTAATGGAATAAATGGAAACCTTTCTTCCTGTTTGAAGAAATAACTTTTCTAAAAGCCTGGCTGAATCTCTTAAAAGCTTTTTAAACCTAGAAGATGTTGGCTCCAGAATAAAAGAGAGAAAGAGAGCACATTCTAGCCACACGCACAGAGAGAAATATTCTATATAATAATCAATTAACCATCTCAAATCTGAAAAACCTTGCTGAGCATGATGTTCCTTTAGTTCATCTGTGTGATGAACCAAAGGAAGAAATGCTATTGCAGTTTCAGATAATATAGGCACAGACAAAGTTGAGCATTTTAAAATCCTCCCAATGTCAAAGTAGTTCTTTAGCAGACCTCCTAGACAGTAAGCCCCACTTTACTCAGCTATATGTCCTCAGAATATATGCACTAAAAATACGATGCATATCTTCCTGCAAAATTTTCCCAATGAATTTGAAAGACTCCAAATACTTAACTTTAGTTCTGTCATGCTTAAAGACGGAGTCATACATAAGCTTTCCTTTTTTCATATAACAGCACTAAAATAAAAGCCCATTGGACTGATATGGCATCAGATCCAGAAGTGAATTAAAAGAAACATTACTATATAAGTTGCAAGCTCTATAGAAACAGCAGTTCCTTAATTCTGATTGCAGACATGGTGCCCATGGGAATCATGAGGATTAGCTTTTTTGTTGACTTGGAAGCAAACACAAGAAACAATAGGGTGCAACATTTCAGATAAAAACAAAACAAAACTCCAGCCTATCTTTTAAATGCAGTTTTCCAAATGCATCTATGCGGAAGTAACTTCTAATGGATTTAGGATTTACTCTCTACTGAACATGCTGAAGACTGGATTGAAAGCCCATTTTCTATTCATAAAACTAAATGTTTTGATTAACCTTGCAAATTGAGGTTTCCAAATCCTGCCATTTGACAGTGTTTTATTCAGTGTTAAAAAAAGATATAACCCACTTCCCCTATAATTTATTTCCTTCTTTTTCTTTTCCAAACAAGAATTGTACTGGAGCCAGAAATATTTCTTTTTTTTAAGCCTATACATACAGATCATGCCTTTAGGTGGAATTCTAATTCAAATATTTCTATAGATGCATAAATAAAATTATCTAAATAATAAAGCCAACTTTTCTATGGATAAACTGTGTTTTCCTGCACAGTCTTCAGGATGCATCTGTCTTTCTTATTGCATTATTTTATTTCCTTTCCTCTGATCCTTTCTCTTTATTCAGGATTGTGTTCACTGCCACATTCTTTATTCTAGATTTAATGGAAAGAAATATTGCTGCTGTGGCCAGCTCCTCAGAAGGAAACAACTCTACATTATTTGTATACACCCCTCACTTGAACTCTGGGACTTGCATGATGCATTTGGCAGGAAAAGTATAGCAGATGCTATCTGCAAGGTCTTGAACCTCCAATTTTGGAATTTATGCTTTTCTGAAACAATAAACTGTTTGGTTTGTTGTGCAGGTTTCACGCAGGGAGTTTTATTAGCCAGTCTTTCAAGCATAATATTCCCTTTGACTTTGGCATCTATAATCTTTATTATTATTTGTGTGTGTATGCAGTTACTCCTTAAAATATTCTTTTGGTAGAAGCATGCTGCTGTCAACTTGCAGCCCTTTATGTCAAAGAAACAACAGTTTTATTATGCCTGAGGTGTTCTTAATAGTAACTTTAAAAGGCAATATCCCTTGCAAGTGTACATTTTATACTACAAGAAGCCTTTGATTCAACAGGTGAAATGCCATTTTCTTTTTTCTTCTTTTTGAAATGGTTTGCTAATGCCTTGTATCAGCTATTATAGTGTTAGGATACCCTACCCTCCCTCGGGATATGTGATTTCATAACTAATATCTAAAATTGGGCATGTTTCAGGGTCATGATGACCTGTAGAAACTAGAAGTTATAAATGTGTAGGAGTCACACTGACCAGAGGACATAAGGAGATCTAGAAAAAACTAAGACAAATGCTAATGGATTTGTGGTTTTCTTTGCATTTCTGTTTTCAATAGAAGCAAAGGGTGTTGCATTGAAAGACAATCAGTGACCATTCCCTTCCTGCCCAATCGTTAAGGAATTGTTTCAGATCTAATCAATGTATTGTCACTCTGAATCTAAATGCACCAGCTATTCCAGAATCTTTTGTCAGTTCTGGGAAAGACATTGGTGCTGTACAGATGGGCCCTATGGGGCGCCGTCGTTACGTGTGAGGGGCGGGGCTTCCAGATGTGACTCACCCTTTGCACGTGACGAGGGCATCAAAATGGTGGTGCCCTGTACATACGGGCACCGCCATTTTGACGTGACGGATGCGTAGCGTCCGCATGTCCCAGCACCTTTGTGACACCGCAAATGCGCCATTGGCACCTTGCGGCGTCACAAAGGCACCACAAGAAGAACCCGCTTTTTGCGGGTTCTTTTTGCTTCGTGATGGAGCCACGCAGTTTGTCTGCTGTGGCTCCCTCGTGGAGCAAACCAGGGTGGCAGGAGACCACCCTTTTTGGGCGGTCTGTATCCCACCATTAAGGCCTTTGTCATACTGAATATAATGCAACATGCCCCTTGAGGGTACAAAATAGGTTATAAATCTGTCCCAGTCCTAGTCACAGTCTGAGCCACTCTGTGGTTTCCACAAACCTCTCTTCAGGACTGGTAATTATTGTCCTCTTAAACTCTCAACTTCTGTCTCTCCAGTCTTCCACACCTCTTTTTCTGATATGATTCTTAAGATCACCTCAATTCTTGTATGTCTGCATGCACCGTTGCACATTTCACACACACACACACATATGAATGGCTACTATCCTCTCACAGGCCTCCTTTGAGTTATAACTTCCCCAAATTTAAAAGAGATACTGGCATTGAGGATGGGGACCCCCAACACTCCTTATCTTTTAGGGTAACAGTAGCAGTAATGTTCTTGCCTTACACAGGGATCCGCATGAGGCAAATAGCACATATACTCGAGCTCCATTGAAAATAATGGGGCTTGTGTATGACGTGCGGCATGGCATGCGAGCCATGGGCACACATGCCATTCAACTTCCATCACGTGGCTTTCAGCGTAAGCTGAAAGCTGTGTAAAAGGTGCCCACATATGATGCCGGTGCACTGTACTTATCATCATTCAAGTTCTTCTTAACACTTGGAAAAGTTATTTTGGCTACAACTCCCCAAATTCCCAACCAAGATCACAACTGACTGTGCTGGCTGGATGATTCCAGGAGTTATAATCCAGAAAGTCACTTCTCTGAGGTATCCTTTCTCATTGTTAAGTCCTCATAAAATCTTAAAACTATGGGAATACAATTCCAGAAGGAAGCATTTAATGATTTTTCTAATTCTGTGACCATTAGATACTTTATCTAGAACTGTATCAGATATCAAAACTTCCTCTTTGGATCTATGATTGCAACATATTGAACAGAAAGTTATTTTACATAATACTGGATGCTGGACAGATTTTACAATTAAAGGTACTAGATTACAACTGATGTAGAAGATCCTCTAAAAATAGAGTCCTGAAACCCATATAATGGGTACACCGAAATGTTCATTTAATTTACAGTATATTTGAGATATCTCAAGAACAGATGATCCCATGATCTCAACTCATAAGCAGATTGGCATAGGATGAAATGTATTTTCAGATAAGGTGTCATGAGTTTAAAGATAATCAACAGTGTCTCAAATTGGGCTTGAAAGCAAATAGATTCCCATTGCAGGTTCTTCAAAATTAGTGTAAAATCATTCTGCTGCCTCTTTACAGTTTTGACTGCCACATTCTACACTAGTTAATCCTTCCAGGTGAACTTACAGTGAAGTTTAAAAGCTTTTAAACCACCATTATAGTTAAACAGCAACTTGTTGATATTTATCACAGGATGTTGTCTCTGATCTGTACCTGCTGTGTTTGCCAAAGGTGGTTAGGGCATCCCTTTTCATTGATAGGAGAAATCCATCAATAAACTCCCAAACTTGTGACAGTCCTAGTATCCCTCATGTGTGAAACATCACTGCAGTTGCAATATTGGCACTCACATTATGGCACAGTCTCCTCCTCTACACCTATTCCCTTTCTCCCTGGCTATTCCAAAGTTTTTTTGTTTGTTTGTTTGTTTGTTTAAAAAATTAAATTACATTACCAGAATTGCAGAATTGTCTTAAGAAAGTAATATAATAAAATAAACAAAAGTCATGCTTGGTAGGGCATATGGCAGGGAAGCAAAGTTAAGGGGAGTCTGGAAGATAAGTGCAATGGTGGCAGCAGCCTCAGTCACCTTGACTGTGAAGACACACAATAATGGCTGCTCTCAAACTGGTGTGTTTGCTTTTTTGTCATTTAGTTCAATTGTGGCAAGAACAGGGCTCATGAGACAATGTCCTGTTATGAACAGAATCCATTTTATAGAACAAATAAATTCTAGGTGATAATATTTTCTTTGGGTACCTTTTATTGATTCTTTCATACTCTAGTAGAGGATTATAAATAATGGTTCTAATCCTGGTAAGCATTTATGTCATAATTACAGTCTCATCACTGTGCAACATTCATGTTTTCAGAAGGGGAGCAGAGATGTTTGGACACTATTTTAAAAGTGCACTTTATATAGTTAGCAGGCTATCCTAGTGAGCTCCTGAAAGCAACCCAGAAGAGTCTCTGCTTCATCTTAACTCTTACTATTAGTCTTCTCAGTAGCGTGGTAAAAAAGAGTAGCCCTTGGATATCTAATCCATAAAATTGTAACTAGTAGGAATGTATTGGAGTGGCAATTACCTTCATTGGGCTACATCTGCACTGCTGAAATAATGCAATTAGACACTGCTTTAACGGTCATGGCTCAGTGCTATAGTGTTCTGGAATGTGTATTTATGTGAGATATTTAGCCTTCTATCTCAAAAAGCTCTGGTGCCACAGCAAACTACAAATCCCAGGGTTCCATAGCATTGAGCAATGGCTGTTTAATCAGTATCAAACTGCATTATTTCTGCACTGCAGAGGCAGCCTCAGTCCACCTTCACAGTAAATAGAAAATGAGAAGCTCATAAAGCTATGCTTAATTTTATGCTTAGAGCCAGAGTGAGATTGCCCAAGGGATGCTAGTAAAATTATTCTATGGCTAAGGGCATTTACCCATTTCCTAGATTATTAATTATTGTACTTCCTCATTATTAATACATTCATGACCCATAAGCAAAAGAATTGACTTTCTTTATCCCCATGGATAAAAACAAGGTACATTTGGAGTTTCCTAATCTACATCTTTGTCACTTCTCCCATAGCTAGTCATTTTTTGTTTCTTTGTTCTGCTAATTCCTGGCAACAGTTGGTCAGCAGGTTATTTGAGAGAAGTGTGAAGTTACTCCTATTCCCTTTAAATCCTTAGGTAAGATGCTTAACAATTTTATATTTGAATATTCACATTTGCCCACTCACAGTTTATGTAATATAACTTCTGCCTCTTAAGGGTGTTGAGGAGTGTAATGAATTAATGTTTGGAAAGTGACCTGGGATCCTGCCATGTGAGTTGTTAATTAAGTGTGGAGTAGAAGTATTATTAAATTTGCATCAGTGTAATGCACTCATGGTATTGCACATTTCATGAAGATGAATGGATTGAAGTTGCTCAGAACAGAATTACTGGGATAGAAATTCTTTAATGTGCAGTAATGGTTAGAGCTGAGGTGTAGCGCAATACTTACAGCAATTATGTTCCTATTATTGTATCCATTACAGAGTTATACACTCTGAAATAGTCTAGAATTTATAATCAGTACATTGTTTCTAATTATCTTATTTAGCTGTTATCTGTATTTCAGCTATGTGAACCCAAACCTACTGCCATATTAAATGAAAATGTCAGAATCGTAAATCATTATTTTATTTTATTTTATTTTGGTTGCTGGGGGACAGGATGGATTTTTTGAAGAAATTACAATAAAAGCAATGGAAATGGTCTACTGTACAAGAAGCCATTGAAATAAATATTTATCTGACACAACATGTTTGGGTTTTATTAAATCAGGGTGCTGCTATGAAAAGTCTCACTGGAGACAGAAATTTCAGATAGCTGTACTTATATTCTTAACTCCCCATTACACTACTTTTCTAGTGCAAGGGGATGCATCTGTGTTTGTTTTGTATTAGCCTAGTACATCTAAAACTATTTGTGTATGTAAGGTGTTCCTCTCATACACTTATCCAGGGACTTAGCTCACCTTCTGGCTGATCACACTACTTTCCATAACAGCAGGGTACCTGCTGTTGTCCTCTGCATGCACACTTGCATGATTCCCAATTGGCAAAGAAGTTAGGCAAGGCTGCATTCTATTACGCTATTTGTCCAACTTGTAAGCAGAAACTATCATATGAATAGCAGGTTTAGACTCAGAAGGAGGAGTGAAGAAAGGAGGAAGGAACATTAACAATCTTAGATATGCAAATGATGCCATATTACTAGCTGAAAACATCACAGAATTGGAACAATTATTAAAAAAGGTCAAAGATGAAAATGCAAAGGCAGGCTTAATGCTGAACGTAAAGAAAACCAAAATAATGACAACAGAAGAAATACATAAAAAACAGATTAGATCCTAGAATAGGTCAACACTTCTTGTAAGTCAAGATGATGAAACTGAGGCTGTCAAACTTTGGCCACGTCATGAGAAGGCATGACTCACTTGAAAAGCAAATAATGCTAGGAAAAGTGGAATGCAACAGAAAGAGAAGGAGACAACACACCAGATGGTTTGACTCAGTGAGGGAGGTCACAAGTATGAATCTACAAGAGTTAAGCAGAGTGTCGAGGATAGAGAAGCTTGGAGAGGTCTCATCCACAGGGTTGCCATGAATCAGGGCTGACTCAAGGGCAGTTAACAACAACAAAATACCCAGCAACAGTTTTGATCTTAATGAGCTGGTTGTCTCCATTGCAACACCCTGGAAATTCATGATTGTGTAAGGGGCAGAATACGTCTGGAGGCACAGCATCAACCCCTCAAGATAATAAAAATAATAATATTTATTTGTATCCTGCCTCTCCCTGTATTGGATAGAGGTGGGTAACATCATACATCATATAAGAATCAGTAGGTGTCTCCTTATGCCAGGTGCTGGCATAGGATTTGTCTTTACTCCAGGACTGTGTTGATATAATCAAAGGAAAACAGTAGCTGTTCACAGTAGTTCACACCCCACATGAATTTTAAATTGTACAAGGGACTGACATAGCTAGAGTGCATTCTCCCATACAGGCAATCCCATAGGGAGGCCAATGGAGCTGAGTAGCTAGAATGTGGTACAGGGCACAGAAACAGTGAGAGTGGTCTTACAGCCTCTGTCACAGTTCTAATCCAAATGAATAGGGCTAGTAAGTATCTGGTATAGAAAATGAATTGTAAATGTGTGAGATAGATCAATTAATTTCAGAACATAGACTAAGGGTATATCCACACTACAGAAATAAAGCAGTTTGACACCATGTTAACTTTCATGATTCTATCCTACAGAATCCTGAGATCTGTAGTATGATGAGGCAGCAGAGCTTTTAACAATCCAGGCTGAATGCCTCACCAAATAGCACACTCTGCTATTTGCCTTCTCATCACCTCAGCACCCATCACAGAAAATAAGACTACGCATGAGCTTTGTTGTTGTTATGCACCTTGAAGTAGTGCCTGACTTATGGTAACCCTACCACAGGGTTTTTGTGGCCAGATTTGTTCAGAGTGGTGCTTACTTTGCCTACCTCTAAGGTTGAGAGAGTGTGACTTGCACTTAAATAATGTAATATACAGGTTCAGTCCCCTTATATGAAATGCTTGGGAGCAATGTTTTGTTGTTGTTGTTGCTGTTTGGATTTTTGAATATTTGTATACAGATATCTTGGAGCTGGGACCCAAGTGCAAACATGAAATGTATTTATGTTTCATATACACCTTATACACACAGCCTGAAGGTAATTTTATACATAATATTTTTAAATAATTTAGTGCACAAAACAAGATTTGTATACACAGAACCATCAGAAAACAAAAGTGTCACTATCTCAACCATCCATATGTTACTATCTCAGCCATCAATTTTAGATTTTGGATTTCCAAAGCCGTGAGACTCAACATGAACCTCCTTAATCATTTAATGTGGCCACACCTCATAGTTAATGAAAGTAACTTTAAAATTAGAGTTACACCTCAAAATTAATGGCATTATCTCTCTTAGAATTAAGCTAAAAATTTAATGCTTAAGTTCAAGCTAAACAACTTATCCACTGAAATATAAAGACTAGTAATGAAGTTTCTTCCATTATGGCTTTATAATTCAATATATATTTTAGAACTAATCCAATGCTTTGTTCTTATTTGTGTGCTCCATTGTCTTCTTTTGTTCTGACTGTTTTTCTTTCTCTAATATATGTCAGTATTTCCATTACTGTAATGAAAAATATTACTAGTATATTCTGCCAGTGCTACTTTTGTCTGCTCTTCATTGAGAAGAATAGGAAGGAGTTACACAAGAGTAGCACTTGGCAGTTTGCACTCTGCAAGCTGTCATAAAACTGGGAAGTGGGAAATGGGTAACCTGCAAATAAAATATGAAAATAAAACTGTTACATGATTATTATGTTTATTACCCATCCGTAAGGCATTCCTTTCAAGCCTTTTGAAAATATACATATGTTTGCTTAAAGTTCCCGGCTTTTCAGTATAAAAATATATTTTTGCCAGGGGCAAAGATGCTCCGCAGTGCATCCCTTCAGTGTGCTCGCCATGGTCAGCTGAAACTAAAAATTGCAAAAAGATGAAGTGCTTCATAAAATCATGGTTTTATTGTATAAGTGCCCTTATGAAACTGATTGACTATACAATGGCATTATATCAGAGTGAGGCTTTCAGTGACCAGATACTGTATAAGACTTCTTTAAGTTGGATTTAAAGTGAGATATGTAAGGAACTGATTTACATACTAATGAACAGCAGTCATGAAGTAGGAAAAGGATAATGGTGTCAGAGACTAATATAACCATGATGATGATGTGAGCCATCCTATATGAGTGTAGACACAGATTTTTTTTTACAAGGGAGGAACGAAGAGGTAATTTACTGTTTCCTACACCACTAAGTTAAGAAGAAGAAGAAGAAGTCCTCACAAAAGGCATCAGTTTACACACCTATATCCATTTAATCCAGAGGTTTGGAGAAGAGGCAGAAACAACAATTTGTTTTTAGTACTTTTAATGGACTGTCAGGGCAGAAAAACAAGCAAGAGAACAAAGAATGTGAGTAGTAGACACAGTTTGCATCCATGTGTGTAAGTTTACCTTACATCCTTTTATTTACTTATTTTTAGTGTTTTGGAGCAGTAGAGTCACTGGGAGCATGCAGGGGCTGTGGACCGCACCTCAGAGAAGGAATAACCCTGGGTTGGTCCTTCCTCTCATTGTATGTGGGGAGCAGTGCTGCGCTGGTCTCAAGGGACCCATGTGGCAGAGAAGGAGAGAAGTCCATGCCCCCCTCCTTCCCTGCTGGCCTAGTGCTGAGGGCTGACCAAGCTAAGACAATGGGGAAGGAGGGAGAGGTGCATGTCCACTTGGCCCTCCTTTCCCATTGCCTTGGCTAGTGCACCTGCACTCTGCCCTTGTGCCTTTCCTTGGCTGGCTTGGGCAAGTGAGCCAAAGCAACAGGGAAGGAGAGGCAAATATGCATACATGTACACCCCTCTCCCAGCTTCTACAGTGCTTGGTTGGTTTGCTTGAGATGGCCAAAGCCCTGGAAGGGCGATTGTGCATGTATCCTTCCTGCCTTCCCCGATGTCTCAGTTGTGTGGGCATTTGGGCATGTGGCAGCCCCTGGCCTGTCCCAGGCAGGGTTTTCTTGGCAAGATTTGTTCAGGTGGGGTTTGCCTTTTTCCTCCTCTGATGACGAGAGTGTGTGATTTGTCCAAGGTCACCTAGTGGATTTCCATGGCTGAGCATGGATTGGAACTCTTGTTTCCAGAGTTGTAGTCTCACATTCAAACTACTACACCATGCTGACTCTCATACAATATTTGTTTCTAATAAAGAAAAACAAGGTACTGGACAGGAAGATATGAAGATGGGAAAAAGTTACAGAGGTAGAGGTCAGATTTGATCATATTCTTAATTAACTGAATTGCTGCATGTGTTTCTTCAGAAGGATTCATCAGAATTAACCAACCAACTAAATGTTAAGTGCTTGGACAATATGTGAGTTCTTTCTTTCATGTGTGCTTTTACTGTAGTCATCCAAAGTAGATGTAAACGGCTGCTTAACAACAACTTAACTCTTTTAAAAATGCCTCTTCCAACTTAAATATAAGTAATTTTGATTTTTTGTTTTGTTTTTTGCACATTGACAATTAACTAAACTGATAAACTTTCCCATCTCTGGTCTGCAGCCATCAATATATCATTTTAAACAAACCTACAGTTTCTGCACACTTTAATCAGTGCTTGAGGGACCATGGTTAAATGGATGTGAGCAAACAGACTGAAACTTAATCTAAACACAGTGAAATAATGCTGGCTGGAAAATGAATGTGCCTAGAAATGTTCTGCTTTTGAATGTTCAAGTGCTAGCTGCACATGGAGCACCTTTTATCAATGTCATTTATTTGTAGGACCTGGACCTTCCCTAGTGTGTCAGCCATAATTTATTTCTTGGTTTTCTTCAGGATCAAATTACTATAAAGCTCTCTGTGTTGAACTACCCATGAAAATAGTGTGGAAATTACAGGTGTGGCAGAAAATACCTGCTCATCTGTTGGTCGAAAGGCAATATACGTGTCACAAGCTGCAACAATTAACACATGTGAGTATTTCACATGTGCTTCTTGATATCTGAACATATTTAACCCATGTGTTGTTAGACCATTCATATGTACTGTTACCAGTTAAGAAATCAGTAGGACATCACAGTAGGAAACTGTTTTTAATTTAATGTCCTTCTGTTCATTAGTGTCTCTCAACTATTTGTAAAACAATTTGGAGCAATTTGAAGCATATAGATAACTATGTTGATATGTTCAGAAGGGTACAACATTCATGCAATACGTATCTTAAACGACTGTTTAATTCTTCAGGAATAATTTGAAGAACAGGCAGAGCTTGGAAAGTTACAAGGATAAAGTTACATGGGGAAGCCACAATGAAACCACCAGGAGAAAAAACATCAAGATATGCAGATGATAACATACTACTAGCAGAAAACATCACAGACCTAGAGCAATTACTAAGGAAGATCAAGAAAGAATCTGCAAAGACAGACATGCTGCTCAACATAAAGAAAACAAAAATAGTGACCATGGAGGATATCCACAAATTCAGCCTAGACAATGAGGAAAT
This sequence comes from Sceloporus undulatus, assembly GCF_019175285.1. Taxonomy (NCBI): domain Eukaryota; kingdom Metazoa; phylum Chordata; class Lepidosauria; order Squamata; family Phrynosomatidae; genus Sceloporus; species Sceloporus undulatus. The sequence goes on along the minus strand of NC_056526.1, from coordinate 132,312,093 downwards.
AGAATAGTTAAAGAGTTTCCATACCTTGTATCAAACATTGTTCAGAATGGGGACTGCAGTGAAGAAATCAGAAGACTATGGCCCTTTACAGACCGGTGAAATGTGCCAGCCTGTGGGCAGGGTGAGGGCTGAGCATCCCCACGCTCAAAGCCCTCACTGTGCTTCCCAGGCGCCACCTTGGCATGAGCCTGTTCAGATGACACACGCCATGATGACGTCCCTTTGAGGCCACAAAAAGGAGCTGGTTTTTCTGGCTCCTTTTTGTGCTGTATGGAGGCCAGATTTGTGCCGTGGCATGCAGTTGCCACAGCACCGATCTGGGGCAGAAAGGGGCAGCTTCTCGCCTCTCCTTCCTGCCCATCTGTACAGTCCCTAGGAATGGGGAGAGCAGCTATGAAAGAACTAGAAAAGATCCTAATGAGCAAAGATATATACCTAAGCTCCAAAGTTAGAATCATACAAGCCGTTGTATTCCCCATTACCATAGACAGACATGAGAGCTGTACAATTAAGAAAATGAATAAGAAGAAAATCAATTCATTTGAGATTTGGTGCTGGGGATGAGTACTGAAGATACCATAGACAGCCAAAAAGAAAAACAAATGAGCCCTTGAACGGATCAAGCCTGAACTCTCCTTGGAAGCCAAGATGATTAAGGGGATATTCACACTGGATGAATCCAGGTTAAATCTCCATTGTTCACATGCATTCTGAATGCACCCAGTTAAGTTGGAGGAGCAGCCAAAAACCCATTTAATCCGAGATAATCAATTTAGGGGTTTTATCTGAATTTTTAAAAAAGATTTGCATCATCAGTAGTGTGAATAACTGATGTGAATAGACCTGAACAGACCCAGGATAATATGCTGCATAATCAAAAGTGGATCTGAACTCATTTACATCATCCACTCCATATTTATTCAAAGGCTCGCACATGTGAGCAACCAGACTCGTATCAATGTGCATCAGTGTGGTTCCATAGTGTGAATAACCAAGCCAGAATGCATGAGTGAGATGATTTGCATCATTGTGCTAAAATAAATGATGTCTTATTGCCCACTAAGTTGATGCTGTGGTACTTTGGCCACCTCATGAGAAGGCACAACTCATTGGAAAAGACAACAATGCTAGGAAAGGTGGAGGGACGTAGAAAGAGAGGAAGAGTGCATGCTAGATGGATAAACTATTAAAAAGAACAAGGGTATGAATTTACAGAACTTAAGGTAAGCAGTGGAGGATAGAAAGTCTCAGATATGATTCACCCAAATGCTCACCATGAGTCAAGATCGACTGGAAGGTGGATAATAACACACCTGCCTTTTCCTATAGATTGAGGTGGGGAACAACAACAATTAACACACAAACATCAATTAAAAATACATCAGTTAAAACATGCATCAATTTAAAACGATAAATAAGATGTAAAAATCCACAACAATGAGTTTGTGCTTCATCTTGTTGTTGTTGTGTACCTTCAAGTCATTTCTTACTTACGGTGGCCCTAAGATGAAACTCTGATGGCGTTCCTTGGCAAGATTTGTTCAAAGGGATTTAACATTACCTGCCCCTGAAGCTGACAGAGTGTAACTTGCCCATGGTCACAGAGCATTTTTTTCTACAGCCAAACAGGGATTCAGGACCTGTTCTCATAGAGTCCTAGTTCAACACTCAAAACACTACACCACAGCCTTTACACCTCTGTGTAAAAAGTTCATTCCACTCAAACCTGTTGTATCTTTTAGAATCAAAGGATATTATCATATGGGGACCTATGTGCTTCCAATCTGAAAATGGTTAAAGTGTTCGCATCTTGGAAAAGGAAGCAAATTTGCTAATGATTATCACACACAGAGCACAACAATGGGTTAAAAGTATATTACCTATGTGAGAAAGTGGGTAGAAAGTGAATTTGGGTTTCAGACAGATGTGGACAAATCCCATTGATAGTTTGGAAATAACTTTTTTGCACATGCTCAAAACTGTCATTTCGATAAGTGCATACACACACATGCTCCAGAGAGGAAAGGTAGACCGGGGAGGAAAATATTCTTTGCCCTAGAAGCTATTTCAGAGGAAGGAAGGCTGAGCTTTCCATTTGCAAATTCGCATAAAACAACAGAAAACACACACACATACATACACTAGAGAGAAGGAGGTTGTGGCTGGTCCATAAAACTGCCTGATTTCAGCAAGAGCTGAAACTTCCAGATGCCCTCCTTTTGCAGGACATGTCCTCCATTTCTCCCTCCTGTACAGGAGGAATTCCAAAACGTCTTCTCTCTCTATCTCTCTCCCTGCCAGCTGTTCCCTTTCAGAGGCTGCAGAAGGAGGAGACCAGCTGCACAAGAAGTGTGTGTGTCCCTTTAACAAAAAGGCTGCCTCCCTCTTCTTGGCATAGCAAAGGAACCGTGGGAAATCTGGTAACAGGGAGAATCCCACAGATGATTTTCAGATTACAGCAATTGTGCAAACACAGCAAATTCATGAATGAACTGGAAATGAAAACACAATATTTTTCTGAAAATGCCTATTACCTGATTCACATCATTTTCTATTTGGATTCTAAGCTGTTTGCATGCGGCAGCATCTGATAACCAATTACAAAATTGTGCCTAATGCCCTAGATGACCCTGGATTCTGACCACTTTAACCTTCCAATTTTCTCCATGTAATAAGGTCCAAAGGCTGTTTCAGTGTATGTTTGGGGACTCCTCTCACTGCCTCTGGGACTGCAGTATGGCTCTGTGATTCTTCTTCTAAGCAGTGTGATACTGACTTTTGTCTGGATTCCAAGATGACTGCAGTGCAGAACAATTCCCAAGTCTCGGTCTGCTCAGTAATCTGACTTAGTAGCAAATGGTTTCTGATAAATAAAACCCCATTAGATACAAAGCAGCAATCCCAACAGTACAAAAAAAAACCCCTGAGGAGTCAACAATGTTAGCTCATTTAAACCGGAGAGAAATAGACAACCCTGTTAAGTTGCAATAACAAATCTAGGTGTGAGGAAACTAAATAAAAATAATCATTTGCAAAGCTAGAATCTTTGAATTTCTTCCCCTTTACGGCTTATAAATTGTTATTGATTCTAGTATCTGTATAATTAAGTAATTGTAGACTTGGACATTTTTAAATTAAAGGTTTTTAAAAATTAAAAATCAAAGCCAATTACTCCTCTAAAGAATATATAATGCTGCAATTTCAAGACTGCTCACAAATCCCTCATACACAATAATTAAAATTACTGGTTTCCCAAACTTCCTTGTAATTATATTAACTTCACAAAATCTCTTTAATGGAAAAGTATTTTCAATCTAAGTCAATTTTTCAAACAACAACAACAGTTGAATAAACATATATCCATTGGGAAATAGGTTTATCATTGTTAAGCTATGTTAAAATATTAATTTAATTGAAGAATTGGTAAAGCTAGAAGGGAGGGGGTAACTGTTTCAATTGTTTTTCCTTCAGTTTTGAAAATTTATTAAACAAAATTTCACTTGACAGAATTGAATTCATTGTGCAATCCTATATACATTTACTTACTCAAGGAGGGTTACTTCTGAATAGGTATGTACAGAACTGGACTATAAATAACAAAATAGTTAAGAAATCTTTCTATTAAGATTATTCCTTGGGTTAAGGATTACCTGTTTCATTAATTTCACCAACCATTCAATGTTGCATTTCTATAATTTGTGCCTCATTTCTATGACTTTCTTCCGATTGTGGCAAATACATTGCATCCTTTTCCACCCAGATAAGGGCCAAGCTCATCCACTGCTGATTCCCCTAAGCAATTGGTAGAGGCCATTAATGCCTTTTTATCTTCTTATTCCCACCCAGCCTGGCATTTTGAGCTGTACCTGGCAGCTGGATATAGTTATCATTTAATTTCCCACAGTGTCACAAATCTAGCCTCTCACTACACAAAAGCTGATTTTCTGTGGGTTTGGAAAATCAAACACACAATCAAACATCTGTATAGGCTTTTTGCATATATACTTAATAGTGGCTGCCACAAGATGATGCAAATGAGTTGGAAAAGAAGGAGTTTCACAAGGCTAGGTGATTTAATTTTTACAAAGTACTATTCTGGATTTTGCCCAGTATTCTTAGAAAGTCACTGTAAAGAAGGAGAAGAAGAAAAATATATATTTGTTCATTACTCTAGCTTAATTTGAGAAAATGTGGATTAATCAATTGTGGATTAATCAACCATAAGCACAGGATAATTTCCCCCTATAAATTCACTTCTCCCATAACCACATCAAGGATGTTGCTTTTTTTTCTGTTGCTTCCACTTCAGTTGTTTTAGATTGTAAGCACCTTTGGGGCAGGGATGTCTTACTTTACACTTTGTAAAGCACCTCTCATGTTCATTGTGCTGTATAATCAATAATAATAGATCTTGAGTATGCACCCTTGTTTTGTAAATTAATCACAACAATACAACATGAGATCAAGCAGATTCTGCAAGCCTGAAGTTAGCTGTCCTCATGTACTAGATGTGCAACTCTGTATAATGTGTTTTCAGAGATTCCTGTGATAGGCATTTTCATGTTTCTCTCTTTTCCTTCTCTTTCCTAAGGTCCATCACAATGTTAGAATTTTCATGATATAAAATAAACAGTGGGTAGATTAGTGGGGAGAAGTAAAGTTTGCTAAGATATGATAGGTTGTTCCCTATACTCTGTCCTTGCTTTCTTCTCCACAGTCATATGGTTGATTTCACAGTGGCATGCCTCTTAGTCTTTAAGTGACATCAGAAATTGTTGGTAGAATCAAGTACTGATGTGGTAGCAAAAAATGGTCGCCCGCTAGCCGGGCAGACCGTTTTGCTGCTAGAGGCGGCAAAAACTACAAGCCCCAGTATGCACTGGGGCTTGCCCCGGCTCCCTACTGGTGTGCGGGGTGGAAGGGGCGGTCCTTCCGCCCCGCGACGCTCTGGGAGTCGGGCTCAGTGGTGCGGAGCTTCTGGTCCTCCAGGGCAGCCCATTGGTTGGGCTGCCTTGAAGGAGGAGTTCCGCAGCACACGTCGTGGGGGACGGGGCTTAGGTCTATATAAGGCCGTGCTGCAGGCCCTGTCCCCCAGTCGGCGCTTGGCTTCACACGGTCCAGAGCCAAGCTAGGAAGGGAGGAAGACAGGAGCAGCTTCTCCTGCCCACCCACCGCTGTTTTGTGGGTTTTTTGTCACAACTTGGGGCGGCAGCATAGGTCAGGATCTGCACGGTGTGGTACCAGGGGTCTGGAGCTCTGGTTGGGAGTCAATAGGTACCCGGGGGCGAATAGGGCAGGCATATGGCCATTGCGGGGGCCATAACACGGGAGCGCCTCCCGGTGATTAGGGGCTTAGTGAATATGTGAACGCCTGGTGGGTGCCAGGATTTTGGATAATCAGACAAACGTGGGGTTGTTTGATTTCACAGATCTGACCTCATGCTTGGTGCCAACCCTTACCAATTGCTTGCTAATAAAGTTGTGGCCTTTCTTCCAAACTTCTTGTTATGTGTGGTTATTTGCAGCAGCATCTGAGGCAAGAAGATCTGCATAAGCTGATCTCTGGAAGAAGCTTGTAGGTGACTTTGCATACATGGATTTTTAAATGCAATAAATGGGTTTTTAAAAGTGAATTTGCCCACATGGGTTAGCTGCAATAAATGGTTTTTAAAAGTACCAAGTATGATTATTATTATTAAGAAGAGGCTTTTAAAACACTTTCAGAAATATTCTTTTTTTCTCTTTTTTTAAGTTACATTTATGTGCCATTTAGCTCAAAGTGGCATATCTAGCAATATTACTCCCGGCTTTATCTTCACAGGAACCATGGGAGATAGATCAGGCTGTGAGTGAATGACTGGCCCAAGGTCATCCCATGAAATTCATGAATTGGTGGGATTAGAATTTGGATCACTAAAATCCAGTCCTAGGATTCTAGCCGCTACACCACACTGTCTATGAAGGGAAACCTTTGGGAAGAAATAAAATCCAAAACAAGGTATATATATTTTCAGGTTGTAATATTTTAAAAATGGTTACATATCAGTTCCCTACTCTTTCAGCATACTAGTGTTAATAGTGGTATAATTACAATATGCAATGGCCTAGGTTCTTCAGCCATTTTTATATTGTAGGTAATATTTGCTTAAAAGCCCTCCTGCAATGACATGGTAAAAAACCTACCAACTCCTATCAGATGTTGGTCTTGAAACCTCAGGAAATGAGACATTGCTACTATCAAAATCAATGGTACAAACTAACCACAACTGCCCCACGTATCATTTATTTCCATGGGTCTGCTTTAAACATGACCAGGTCTGTATCCAATTATCTTGCTATAGGTGAAAAATCACTCTCCCACTTTAAATACATAACAACCAGCATGTCTTTCCACCATTTGTATGTTCTGGAAGATGCCATTGTGGAATGGCAAAACAATTTGTGAATACACTTTTCTGTGAATAAGGATGTAATAGCTTCCCAAGAGAGATTTGCCACTGCTCTTCAATATGTTTTTGATATCATTTTATTCCACTGAGAATTTTTCAGCTCAGTCTTTGATACATTTTAAGTCCAGTTTTGCTGATTTTTAATGATGATTTGTGATGCTGTTTTACTGCTGTTGATCTATTTTTTTATATTTTTATGGTTTTTTAATTTGGGCTGTGATCCATCTGTCTGCCAGACAGCTTAAGTTTGATTTAATCATGGAAAGGTGAGATATTAATGCCTGAATAAATTAGTGACTCAGATTATAAATTAAGTTTGTCCTATCCTTTAAAAACACATCCATGCACACACATTCTCTCTCTCTCTCTCTCTCTCTCTCTCTCTCTCTCTCACACACACACACACACACACACACTATTTCTTTGAAAGTGTAGTATCCTAAATCTCATGTAACATTAAAAAAGAACAACAGTGCACCAGTTTTCTTACCTTTTTTCAGTTGTGGAAGTGGTAAGATGCTTGTTCTTGTCCTCCCTGGGAATGTAACTGGTTGTGCAACCAGTTTTGCAGTTGTTTTGTATGCATGTGTTTGTCTCTCTATTTCTAGCAATTCATGTCTCCAACATTTCACAGATCAATACTGGGACACATATGGTCAAGTAATATCCAAATGTGCTCAAAAGAATGTAGCCAGGCAGCAAGAGGGCAAAGAATAAATACTGTTTTAAGCAAAGAAGTTATGTATTGAATTTGGAAAGCTTTAGAAAAGAAAAAAAATGGTCCGTCAGTAAATGCAATACTCTGTGTGTGTAAATATATCCACACAATGCGATTAGCAAAAAATGTAATGCTATGTAATAAAGGTAAAGGTAGTCCCTTGACATAAATGTTTAGTCATCGGGGATGGTGCTCATTTCTTTTAATAAGCTGAAGAGCCACGTTGTCCAAGGACTGCTCTGGTAGTCATGTGGTCATTATTCTAAAATCAAAACACCTTTATCAGACCTATTCAATATTATGTCTTTCTCTCTTATCCACTGAATGGGCTCTCTGTTTATACCCACCCTTTCTGCCCAATGCACATTACAATCAGGTCAATTCCCAGCATCTCCATGAGAGAACAATAATGTGGTCATCCTGAGCCAACTGTAGCTTCTCAACTATTTCATAGGCAGCATACATACTTTAGAAATAATTCAGTTTGATACTACTTTAACTGCCATGGTTGCATCCTATGGAATCCTGGGATTTATCATTTGTTGTCTGACAGAGAAGGTTAAATGTCTCATAGAACTACAATTCCCAAATATTCCATAGCATTGAACCATGGCAGTTAAAGTGGAGTCAAACTGGATTATTTCTGCAGTGCAGATACAGTTTATGAAAAAAAGGAGATAGGAGTGCACTGTTTCCTCAAATAATACCTCTCTTAGCTGGCAGACCTCTCCCTTTCCCCTGTGTTTTTCCAGGTGTTTTATTTGCTTACATCAAGAAGCCATTTAGAATCATATAGCACAGGATGTTCTATTCTAAAAGTAGACAATGCTGCAGCAATTTGCTTTTGTCTGAGCCTACTGGAAAATAGTTCCTTTTATCATTTCCCTCCTGCTGAAATAATTGAGTGCAAACTACTTTTGAAATGGAACTTACACTAATTGAAGTAAACTGAAGATAAGGGTGGAAAGTGTGGAGGTAGAAAGAACCCAAAGCATTTTAAATGCAACTGAGAAAGTGGGATAGCAGAGGATTTAGCAAGGTCATATCTGCCAAACAAGGATAGTTGAAAGTTATGGATTTTGGGATCTTCCTCTATAGCTTTTGCTATGAACCTGGGTCTCCAGTCTACCCAGTACATTAGACATTAGATAACTTTTGTTTTCAAGAGGAATGTGTGTTCTCTCAAGGTTTGATTGTGTTGTTCTTATCTAATGTTGTTGTTTTCTGTTATTTCCTAGATACTGTGTGGCAAAACAGTACATCCTGATGTGTGGACAACTGGGGAGTAGCTGGGGAGAAGAAGCCTCCTTTGGGATGTATTGTTCCCCCTTTTGTTTGAGGGGTACACTGGGCCTCCCCATGTTTTTGTCATTCACCTCAGTGGATGCACTTGCTGAAGGGCAAGACCCTCATTCTTCAGGCTTTGCATGACTTTTGGGTCATACAGAGCAGATGGTCAGGGATATGCTATGGTCTGCTATGTTGCCACTAAATTTGGCCGGGCAAAGTCTGGATCTCACTTATAGAAAGGTAAATAGGGAAGTATAGAATAAATTAAACAGATGGCTGGGCTTTTTCACATCCCAACATAATTTTTGGATGGCCAGAGCTCTATAGGGCTCACGGTGCTTTTCTGTCAAAAGCAGGTAACATGTTGTTCTTTACAACTAGAGTGAGGGTTGTGTTGGCTGCCCTGGTGGGAGAAAGGGACTAAGCAGAATCTTATCTCTCGAGAGTGGTAGGTAATAGAAGGATAATATAAAAGTTCAGTGCATATCTTGGCACCCTTTTGGTGAAGGGTAGGGCTCTGAAACAGCCTCTTGACATCCTGGGATCTGGAGGGTGGGGATGGAGTCTACTCTTGAGGCTGACCTGGGGGTTTGCTCTCATCTTAAAAGTCTTTAGACTTGAGTGAATTGTCCTGGGGTTGCCTTCCAATAAATGGCTGTCCAGGGAACAACCCAGTTATTGGATTGCCCCTTGAGCTCAGGTGTTTTGCCCAAAGGAAGACTGAGGAGGTAGTCAAGGGGTGACACTTGGCCTAGGCTCAGCCCACCTCAGTTTGTTCCCCAGTCTTGCTCCTTTCCAGGTCCAGTGCAACTTAAACAGATTTTAGGTCAAATAAAGTGACCCTTATTTAACCCAGCTTTCTGTGTCTGGTCTTTTTATTCTATGGGTGGTCTCAAATGTTAGGCCTAAGCACTTACAAAACCCTTGTCCCTCTCCTCCCTCTGTCTCCCTCTCCTATGCTTTGGACAGTTTCAAGCACCTTGTCCTCCAGCAAGACATATTCAACAGAAGAAAATAAATGCAACAAATTAAACTGTTCCCCTGTTCAACAATACATGGCATTTTAAATGGCTAGTTCAGCATTTTAATTTCTTGGTTAAAACAGAGAGAGAGAGAGAGTTCGGTTTTGTGCCAAGTTTTTCCAAAATATTCTGAAACTGCATCTATTTAGCTGCTGTTCTGTTTTTACAGAAACCCTTCAGATTATTTGGTTTTTATCCACAATTGGGACAATTTTACTAGAGACTGTAGCTAAGATTTTAGACTATTTCTGCACATTCTTTGCCACTGCTAGAAAATAAATATATAAATCCCCCTAAAGGAAAAGAAAAGCTTTTATTCTTGCATTGTATTTATTAACTTGTGATCTCAGAATCCTGTAACATTTCTAATGGTAAAATTAGCCCCAGTTCACCCTGAATTCTTTCTACAGAAATGGCAGCAGCATTGTAGGAATATCTTTCAATGCTATCCCATTTTAATACTCTTGTTTCCTCTTAAATGATTGAGCTTCATTGTTTCAGTACTGCATACAAGCTAAGGTCAAGTTTTCAGCTCACCCATCCAGCTATCCATGGTTTCCAAAATATAAAATCATGAATTTACTTTTTCAGAACATGTAGACAATTTATTGGAGTCTTTTTAAAGGCAGTTGATGCTTTTATTAATTTAGATAAATAATTTAATGTTAGAAAAAAGCAAGTGATCTGGCTAAAGGGCTCTATTCATCTCATGAGCTGATTGTGATTTGAGTCTGTGTTCATTATTCTGCCAAAGAGTCATTGCATTTATGGGGAGGGATTTAATGTGAATAGAGTATCCAGTTTTATTTTATTACAACACACTGGTCCAGTTTTGTGATTTGGGAAAAAATATCAGTCTTCAACTAGGCCAAACATATGATTGTTTTAGTGATTGTAGTTCATAGAAATAAAGGCCAGTATATTCCCTTTCTTTTGCTGTATTATTAGAAGTATTCCCACAGCTGACACATGTCATATCCTTACCCTTTAAACAAACATAAGCATATTTCTTATCTTATAAAAAGGGATTTTTGCTAGCTTTTCTTTTGATGGTTTGAGGTTTGTCCACTAATGTGTCTGGTATAAACCCAGGGGGTTCTCAACAAAACAAACTACAGTGCTATGGGGAGGTGGGATCTAAAGAAGTTTCAGATTTATTTATCCTCTTTCCCTTGACTTTCTGTGAGCTTTCAAAAAGAGAATTTGTTCAAAAAGCCTTTCATAGAATTGAATGTTTCAACAGACCCCTGCTATGCTATAATGGCTTTCAACAGTTCTGAGATGCTGCCTGCAATCACACAATCTAATGTGACCCAATTCCATCAACTTATTTAACCTTACTTAAAAATTTGAATACTTTCATGTGTAATGCACAACTTGATTTGTGACTTCTAAAATTGTCATCGATACTTTCGGCAGTTCACACAAGATGTGTTTCTTATTTGGTTTTGATATGTGAAATTTTAATGTCATATACTCTTTATAATATGGTTGTGACATGTATGGTTGAAATTACAATGAATGAATCCTTTTGGACTGCTTCAGTTTCTGGTCACCGCTCTATCACATACAATCCCTAGGGCTCAGATGTGCCACTATTCTCTTTCTAGCAAACCTTTGTGAATTGAAAAGTTCCTGTTCTCAGCTGCTCATTTCTTTACTGTCAGAACAATCCTATTTTATATTGAAAATTGGTCTTCTCTGAGGCTTAAATATTGTTTTATACTCTTTATTGTTCCTATCTTTTGAATGAAAACTAAGATGTATGATGCCCTAGAGAGATACCTCTTGGTTTCAGTCCTTCAAAGAAAAATGTTACTATGGGGACTGTGTTGATATCCATGCACTGCCTCAGAAATTTATTATGAAGTATAAACTGCCCAAGAAAAGAAAGACAGCCATGAATATGGGTAAGAAACTGCCAGTGTATTTACTTTCTGTTTTAATATGGGCTTATGCATATTTATGACTCTATGGAAGAGGGAAATTACAACTTGTTTATAAGAGACAGCTCTCAATAGCTGTGTCCTCTAGTCAAAATCAAACTCTCTTGTACATCTCAAGCTTGGGCTCTACAGAAAGTTGTTAAACAATCTCCAGAGTGTTCATCTCCTGTCTTGTAAAATAAAACTGGCTTTTTATTTTAAGAATAAAAGTGGTAATAAGCTCCACAGCCTAACACATATGTCTTCTCATTCCCTCTCCACCATACACACATTAACGTAAGTAAAACGAAAACGAAAACCAAGGACTAAGCCTCCAATTGCTCCTTCTAGATTAGTTGCCCCTACTTCAGTGCAACTATTTTAGGAAAATGATGTGAAGACAGGAATATAACACATTCATTTATTTTCCAATGGTATGTTACTGTGGGCTTTACCTCTGGTAGCCAGACAGCTATCAAACTGAGGATGTTTGGTCAAAATTATTGTCATCTACTATACACTAAATTATAGAGCAACATAATTGGCTTTCTATATCCTCATCTAAACGTTCAATCTGGGCTTGTTATGTTGCTGTAGCCAATGGGCAGTCAACATGACTACAAAATTGAAACCAACAAATAGAGATGCCAACGATGCTGAAGATGGCAAACACAAAGGGAAATGGCACACTCCAACTTTAATGAACAAGCCCAATGAGAACACATGGACACCTGAGGGTAATACTTAGAGATATGCTGAATTACATGAATATGGCAGATATTACAGGCAGATGGAGCATTCTTATGAGTAGACTCATACGGCCTGGATGACTGACAAAGCCAGTTTCACATGATGGGCTTGGATAAAGTAAGATCAGGTTAGTACGCCAGTATGATAAACAGATGGTGTAGTGTAACATAAGTATCTGTGCATTTTTAGTCCATTGGATCTCAAGGATTCAGAAAGCAAAATAATGATTTACTTTAAAACATAAAACTCCACTAAAATATATTGGAGCAAAATATTCAAGTGCATCTGAAGATACTGATATCCACAAAAGCTCATGATGTAATAAACCAGTTAATCTCAAAGGTATTACTGAGCATCTTCCTCCTGCCCCCTTTCCATTTTACATGTAACTGTTCTGGCTCCATCCCATGGAATGCTGGGGCTCTAGTTTCATGACATATTTATAAATTCTGTCAGATAGCTCTAGTGCCTTGCTATACTACAAATCTCAAGATCCCATAGGATGTGGCCATGGCAGTTAAAGTGATATTAAGGTGCTACAGTTCTGCACCATAGTCTGTGATGAATGAGTCTGAAACTTTGGGAGTTCTTTTCTGGATTAAGCACTGCAACAAAAATGGCTTGAAGTAGACACCTGTTTTAAAGCAGTGTTTATCCATATTATCTGTCTGCATGCACCAGCTTTCCATATATACTTAAAACAAACAGCTGTTCAACAAGAGCTGCTTAACAGTGGAATATACTGCCTCAAGGGAGATTATCACATGAGGTACAGGGTGTCATTGTCCCATCCTTCCCACCCGATCGCAGGAAGAACTTTCACACATAACCTGTACTTGACCCGGCCGGGAAGTGCAAGTGAAAGTGATCACACTGACCCTGTCATTCAGCCACCCGGGAAGCAAAAGTGAAAGTGATTGCACAAATCACTTTCACATGAAAGCAGGCTGAAAAGCACTTCCAGGTGTCAGCTGAAAGTGCTTTCTCCTGTCATTTGCAGTGTTTTGTAATAACAGAAGAACCTGTTATTACCATGATGGTTTAAAGTGCTTTCAGCTGAGACCTGAAATCACTTCTCAGCCCACTTTCATCTGAAAGTGATTTGCGCGATCATTTTCACTCAGGTCATGGATAGGATAAGGATGTGATCCCATCCCTGTGTGATAATCTCCAGAGTGTGATGGGGTCTACTCCTTTGGAGGTTTTTAAATAGAGTCTGTATGGCCATCTCTCACGAGTGCTTTGATTGTGTATGCCTGCATACTGAGGTTGGACTGGATGACCCTTGTGGTTTCTCCCAACCCTATGGGTCTATGATTCTAAACAACAACAACAACAAAAAACACCTTGCTTCACAGATTTCTGAGGATATGTGTTGCCAATCATGAGATGCCAACTCTCCTCCCTCTATTTTTGAGAAAGAGTGAGAGAAAAAGAATGAGAATGTAACAAGTAGAACTGATGGTGTGGTATGAATGCAGGAGGAGGAGGGAAAAAGTTGCAATAACATTCTGTGCCCTAAATCCAATTGCTAGTCCTTGCTAGAACAGTCCCATTGAATCAATGAGATTGACATGACTCTTGATTTACAATTTAGCAATTGGCATGATGGATCTAATCTACTTGATAGTAGCAACTGAATTTAGGCCCATGTGTTTTACCCTGGATTTGTACAAAGTGCTGAATAATCCAGCATTACCAAAGCCTTGACTCTATTCAAAGATCTGATTGAGATTCAAAGTGAGGAAGAAGAAAATAATGTATATGTTTAGGAAAACCCACTGCTAAGGTTTTCAAATAGTAGAGCCTTGGTGATTTCATCGGCAAGGATTTTTTTTCATAGTAAATTTAACTACCCTATCACCACCTATGTATTCTGTGTCCAAAGAATTCATACATTATAGAACGGAAATAGCACAGTAGTGTCTGCAATGGACCAGTCAGAACAAATGTGTATGACCCTGTTCATTGCTTCCAAGCAGTTAATGTGTGTCTCTGGCAGTAATTTGCTTCACTGCAGAATTCTGGAAGAGGATTAATTGAGGCTAAATGGTGTAACAAAGCATGAGTAACACAAGCTGACATAACATGTCCATATATTAGTGGTCAACTGGTGGCTTGAGTTTTTTTTTTTTAAAATGAAGTGAGGCTGCTCACTAGTATATTTTTGGTATTGAAATTGATTTGTTAGCATTTAAATCAGGTATGAAATGATTTTTATATCAGTGAACAAAACAATACATAGGTTTATAATTTACAAGTTGATCTTAAGACTATTCAGCACTGTGAGGAGGTATCAGCTGTTTAAATCTTAACTACACTGTCCAGCATCGTAGCTAAGAGACTGCCCCCCTCTTGAAATTTTCCTTCAAAGGGGAAAGGCTAAAAAAAAAAAAAAGGATGAGAGAAAGGATTTTAGTGGAAGTTAAGGAATGAAAATAAGTACAAAAATGAAAGTTTATAGGAAAGATGTAAAATAGTATAATAATAATAATAATAATAATAATAATAATAATAATAATAATTTATATATATATCCCGCCTCTCCCTTCGGATCGAGGCAGGCGAACAACACATGTATAAAATTACAATTAGTTAAAATACATTCTCATAATAAAAGGAAAAACTTAAAAACACATCAAAAAACCTATACATGTGCAATATCAATATCTGATTCCTGATACACGTTCCAAGTGGAGCGTCATCTTAAAGCTGTTATAGCATGCCTGGGAGATAGGCTCTCTGGAAGAGATCCATCTTCAGTGCCTTCTTGAAGGCATCTAAGGTGGTAATAAGATGGATCTCCTCTGGCAAACCATTCCACAATTTGGGAGCCACCACAGTGAATGCCCTGTGGGAAGTAGATCTTAATTTTGTTCTTGGATAATCCAACAGATTCTTCACAGTTGTTCTGAGAGTGTGGGGTGGATTGTGTAGGGAGAGGCGTTCCTTCAAGTAACTCAGGCCCAAGCCATGTAGGGCTTTAAAGGTAATATCCAACACTTTGTACTAATCGGGAGCCAGTGAAGAGATCTTAAGACTGGTGTTATATGGTCAGACCTAGGTGTACCGGTGACCAATCTGGCTGCTGCATTTTGCACCAATTTAAGTTTCTGAACTTGATACTAAGGTAGCCCCATGTAGAGCTCATTACAGAAATCAAGATGAGAGATTACCAGTGCATGTACCACTGCTTCAAGGTCCTTTCGGTCCAGGTAGGGACACAGTTGGAGTATCAACCAAAGTTGGTACCAGGCGCTTCTGGCCATCCCATCTACTTGAGATGATAATTGTAGAGATGGATCCAGAAGAACCCCCAAACTGTGAACTTCGTCCTTTAGGGGACGTGTGACCCCATCCAGGACAGGTTGACAAATCTCCATCCCTGGACTTGGGGAATCTATCACGAGTACCTCCATTTTCTCTGGATTCAGCTTGAGTTTGTTTTCCCTCATCCAGCCCATTACTGCCTAAAGACAGGCATCCAGAGAAGAGATGCTTTCCTTAGTCACTGCAGCAGTCAGAGACATAGAGAAATAGATTAGGGTGTCATCGTTGTATTGATAACATCGTTCCCTATGTCTCCAAATGATCTCTCCCAGCAGTTTCATGTAAATGTTAAACAGCATGGGGGACAGAATGGCACCCTGAGGGACACCAGATGTCAGCTCTCTTTTAGAAGAGCATGAGTCCCCCAGCTTCACCATCTGGAATCTGTCCAAGAGGTAGGAACAGAACCACTGGAGCGCAGTGCCCCAAATACCTAACTCCCTCAGGTGTTCCAGAAGGATACCATGGTCAATGGTATCAAAAGCTGCTGAGATGTCCAAGAGCACCAACAAGGTCACACTTCCCCTATCAATGCCCAGACGGAGATCATCGACTAAGGCGACCATGGCTGTCTCAATATATATGGAAAATATAAGTTGAAATACGTTATATGGCGATAATGAGAAATGTTATAAGAAAATAACAGTTGACAGAGAAATAATGTGCTGGAACAATGAATGTATGTATATTTTTTAATATGTAATTAATTGTTAGATTTGCCTGAATTATTTACTTAATAAAAATATTATTTTTAAAAAAACTTTTTTCTGTCTTCTAATTTCTAGCATTGAAGAGAATAAACTGTTAAAATTTGTTCATACTTAAAACTTCTTTATTTGCTCTGCTCATGTGTCCTTGATAATTTGCCTACCCATATTATTTAGATGACAAAATTGTATTTCAAAATGCTTACACAAGGTGTTAAGTTACTGTAATGCTAAAAATATGGGGACTGAAAGAAAATTCCTTTTAGGGGAGGCAGAATTCTTATATGGAGGCAACACCGTCACCCCCCCCTTCCATAGCTATACCCCTGATGCTCACTTTAAACAACAACAACAACAACAACAACAACAAAAACTTCAGTACAATACACAGGAGCACAGGTCTGCATCAGTGAAACAGCACAGAATAACCTTGTTAAAACCATATATGCAATCATATCAGGGTTTTTGTTTGTTTGTTTGTTTGTTTAATGGGGAAGTGTTTGATCAGTGAACATGCTTGTATATATGTGCTATAGGGGAAGAAGCACAAATGTGGTAAATGAAAGCAGGAAAAAGGTGTCCATGTTGAAGTTAGGGAAGGGTGTAACTGTGAATCCTGGACCTTATTGTACTCCCCCTGCTGAATGGGTTGTATGAGATAGAAAGGCAACTTATATGTGTACATTACATCTGTCCTTTGGCAAACATGGGGGTGTAGCAATTTTTTGCTAGCCCTCTTTCCCTGCTCCATGGGGTCCAGCATTCACCCTAAGAGATATATATAACTTAGAGATGAATAGGAGTTTTTTTTTTTTTCTCTCCCACTTGGTTGTCATTGATGTTATGGTTTTCACTGATGCTACACTGATAGGAAAATGGATGTATGAGACACTGGAATAGTCAGAGTTGTTATAACCTGGTTTGTTAGCATAGCAGGAGGCAGAAGAGACCTTCAACACACATTAGTGAATACTGAAGTATCTTTATGTGAAAGGTAAATCCTCTAAACCTATAGACAGAGGTAGACTCCCTACTGAAGACTTCTCCAAGCACACACATAGCCGAGTGGCGGGTCAAGAAAAATGTGGGCAAGCAGGAGACAACTGCTTCCACTCCACGAATGGAGTGTTCTCCCATCATTCTCTGATAAAGAGAAGGTCACCATTCAGTTCCTGAGGTATTTTTCCTATACAGTTGGTTCACCTAACGAAATCCTTTTGTAATGAATTAAATAATAACATATAGTTCTTTGTGTCAATTTATTCTCTAGGTGGGGTAGAAGAGCAAGTTGAATCACCAAACAATTAGAACAAGACTTATCTATGTACATTACATTAAAAATAAATAAATAAAAAAGTAAACAATTCTGGTACATAGTCACATTGCTACTGAGAGAGTTTTTGTACATTGTGTGAAGAAGGCTTTAGTTCAAGATGGCCCAAATATAGAAGAACTGAGGTACTTTGGACAGCCCATTTTGTATGATCACATTACATTTTATGCATGATACAGTCTTAAAAGCAGTTACAGGAATTTCATTTGGCAAAGCAACAAAGATATATTTCTTTAATGGACTAGTTGTTTTCTATTACGTGTTGGATTCTCCTGAACAATAAATTTCACAATGTTTCCTAAATTTCAAACAACTAATTCAAAGATGGAGTGTATATCAATAATGGATAATGTACACTCAGATCGAATAACGGAGATGCAGTTTGCACCATTTGGGTGCCAGATTCAGTACTCATTGTAACAGTTAACAAATTGATAGATAGTACAGTGCTACTATTTCCATAAAGATTTGAGTATGGAAGAGTAGTTTTATAGAGGCTTGCTGCTTTATTTATGTAGGCAAGGAGGTTTTTATCCCTGCTTTGCAAGAAAGATAATTAAAACATTCCAAACCTATAGTCTGCACTGTCATCTCCCTTGAACCTTTTCTTTTGAAAATTACACACTGGTAGGTTGCATTCTAGTGAATTGGCACTTAACAAAAGCTCTACATACTTATGTTTCAGTGCCTGAATTCTTCCACTGCTGCATCTATTTGTGTCATTACGTATTTTCCAATTAATTTGAGACTCATATTCATACAGCAAACCTTGACTTTGACATCAGCACGTGAAGCAACAAACCAGAAAAGAAAATACTAAGGATATTAATGTGAATAGGTAGTAAACATGCTATAGTCAGTGGTGTCACAGGGGGGGGGGTGCGGAGGTTTGGGTCACAACAGGTGACACCCAAAAGGAGGATGACACCCTGCTCCCCAGATTTTGCCTTTGGTAGTTTTTTGTCAGTGTTTCAGGACTCTTTCCCATCTGCAAGACGGTCTTCTTATTTATGCTTTGAGGAAGTACAGCTCTAGAACAGGAACTGGTATGTGTAAGGTTATCTATATTTATTGTTGGGTATGTGACTAACGTACAAAATGCTGACAAGACTTTTGGGACCCAAATCTCCAAAAGATGCAACAATAAATTGTATTTTACTATGCAAATTGATTCTGAAATGTAAGGAAAGCTTGGAATGACCAGGTGTAACTTGTGAAAGACTGTATTCCATTTGAAATCTGTTGTTGTTGTTGTTGTTGTTGTTATAGAGCCCTCGTGGCACAGTGCCTGTACTGCAGCCACTCACTCAGAACCATAAGGTTGCAAGTTCAAGACCAGTGAAAGGGCTCAAGCTTGACTCAGGCTTGCTTCCTTCTAAGGCCACTAAAATGAGTACCCAGATTGTTTGGGGCAATTAGCCTACGTTGTAAACTGCTTAGACACTATAGTTTTTTGTGGGTTTTTCAGATGGAAGCTGGCCATGAAAGCCTTTCACTTCACATTGCTTAGACACTGTTAGTTCAGTATGGAGAGGTATATAAATGAAGCTATTTGTTTGTTGTTGTTGTGTGCCTTCAAGTCATTTCTAAGTTATGTTGACCCCAAGGCAAACCTAACACAGATTTTCTTGCAATAATTTGTTCGGAAGGAGTTTGCCCTTGCTTTCCTCTGAGACTGAGAGAGTGTGACTTGCCCAAGGCCACCTACTAGATCAGGGGCAGAGCAGGGATTTGAAATACTGGTCTCCCAGTATCCCAGTTTGTGGAGAGAAGGCAGAATGGGGCAAGCCTTAGCAAAAGCCAGTAGAATGTGAGCTGGAGACAGCCAATCAAATTGAGGGCTGGAGAGGATAAATAGTCAATTAGTTACAGTTGGAAGTTAGATAGGGTTTTGGTTTCAGATAATGAGTATCTGGTTTTGTGAGAGTCTAGAAGTTAGGGACTGTGAGGGCCAAAGTTCACAAGGAAAGTACTAAGAGGATAGATAGCCTGAGGGCTAATACAAAACTAAGGCTGGAAAGACATAAGGATGGTGTGACGGTCCTAAAAGAGAATATTTGTTGTTTAATAGATTTATAAAGTTGAAACCAAGTGCAACAAGAACAAGTGAACATAATCTTGTAAATAGCAGAACACTGACAACCAACATTTAAATAAAATTTTATTGTTCTTTTATTCAAACTTGTGTGGACCTGGAATTATTTTCCATGCTGCTACAAATAAAGTTAGCCCATAGATTATAAATAAAAGTGGTCTGAAACTTTACATATTGGTACAGCTGTGGGTGTATAAAATCCTCTAGGGCTGCCCACTGAGGCAAAAGTGGTTTGGCGAAAGAGAGGGTTGTAACACAGTCCAACACTCAAAGCACTGTACTATGCTGTCTCTCATCCAGTAAGTTTTCACTTATACTGATGCTCAGAGCTTTCTCTCAAACTATTAGTGTCCCTGTGACAAGTTTTTGTAGCACTGATAAATACATCACACTTTTTAAATATCTTTTTGGGGCAAGGGGACAGTTTGTAGGGAAATGATGCATGCCATGTAACTGTCTCAAATCAAGAAATCTGCAGATTCAGAACAATATGTGCACTGTTTTAGAAGCTACACTGCTTTGAAATCTGTTAAAGCTTTTTAGTTAGTGAAGCATGGAGGTGGTGAAAGAACAAGAAATTTATGTTTCCACAGCTATTGTTTCAATCCATCTCATCTGTAGTTCCAACCAACAGGTATTATTATGTCTATTTCACAGTGCACTGTTAGTGAAAGGAAAATGCTGCATATGTGGAGTCGAAGGCTTTCATGGCTGGCATCCATAGTTTTTTGTGGGGTTTTTGGGCTATGTGGCCATATTCTAGAAGAGGTTCTTCTTGACGTTTCACCAGCAACTGTGGCTGGCATCTTCAGAAAGTGAAAATGATTCTCTGAAGATGCCAGCCACAGATGCTGGTGAATTGTCAGCAAGAAACTCTTCTACAACATGGCCACATAGCCCGAAAACCCCACAAAAATTATAAATGCTGCATAGTTTGTCCAGTTTTTCTATCTATTAGAGGTGGGTAGGTGGACAAGAAGGACATTTGCAAAACGAGTATATTTGAGCAACCTCGTCATTCTAGCAGTGAGTGAAGGAACCTGAGGAATCTGCTTTTGCATGTCATTTTGTTTGTGATATAAAAAACCCAAATGGTCTGCTGAAAAATTGGATGACTTCCAGTTGAACAGCCACTATTCAAATTAATAGTGACAGCTCATCTTGAAAAAAGTGGTTATTTTCAAATGACTGATATGAACTCAAAGGGGTGTGAAGAGCTACAGCATTCATATTGCTCAGGAGCTGTTGACAGTTTGGCATTTCTCTAATGCAGATTAGAAACAAGCCAGGACATTGCATTTTGCATTCCCATTAAGCATAGAAGCATTGAATAATTTTATTCACACCAGTATTCAGTGCCAAAAATCTCAAAATCAAACAACCACTCTTTCCATTACACTTGTTGACTTGATCTTTCTCTGAGTATAAATGAAAAGACAGAGATGTATTTCCTAGCAACAACAACAACAACATTTTTGAATGCAGTGCAGACAAAGTAAACCATGCTGAAGTTTAGATCATTGTCATCATGGACATTCTACCTGGCATACATTGATGGCATTTTAATTATTTGATATTATGGATAAGGTATCCTAGCCAAGCAATGTACATAGCCATGCTCCTAAGGAAAATCCAAAAATGCAGGCATCTATGTTTATTTATAGGAGATTATCGCATGTGACTATCCCTGACAGGATAGACACACATTTAACTCATCATTGTGGATCTTAGCACATTCCCTGTAGGTAGCCCATATACAGCCCATATCCATCCTATATGCAATCTGGGCTTATCCCATGATGTTTCAAGAATGGGAAACTCCCATTCTTGAAAAGCTATGGGATAAGCCTGGGCTGCATGCAGGCCCAAGAGGAATGTGATAAGACCCATCATTAACAGGTTAAATGCACATCTATCCCATCAGGGATAGATGCATGTGATAATCTGTTATATTTTTAAACCCAGTTCAGGAGTGGGTCATTTGTAAAGCTAATGGGTCTTAATGGTCCATTCAGGACTCACACATCCCAAAGTCCTTGGCTTCAAAGCTGGGGTAGCTTAGATCAACACAGGAAAAACTAATCCTCCCCCCACTCC
The DNA here is from genome assembly GCF_019175285.1 of Sceloporus undulatus. NCBI lineage: Eukaryota > Metazoa > Chordata > Lepidosauria > Squamata > Phrynosomatidae > Sceloporus > Sceloporus undulatus. The sequence goes on along the minus strand of NC_056526.1, from coordinate 132,290,377 downwards.
ATCACTACAGGAAGAATCACAGCTAAATGTAGAAGAAAAAGGTAAGTCTGAAGGGATGATAACTGATGCCATCATCTCTGTTATTCAAAACTCCAAGTGTGCCAACTGTTAAAGTCCTGCTTGCACTGTACCATTTTTTCACATCTGATTTTAGCTGCATCTACACAAGAGCTGGATCTCAGCTCCACTGTGTAGGATCCCTTTCCTGGTTTTACTGCCCCTCACTCAGTTTTAATCCAAAATGAAATCAATTTGGAAAGCCACACAGGACCCCCATTACATAACCATATGGGTACAACTGGATTTTTCTACTGCGTCCTTGTGTTCGCCATATCAGTAACTCTCTGGACACACAACCACAGTAACTATGACGGAGTTTATTCCTACAATGTATGCACATATTCACATTTGCTTAATCAAATAGTCTTTGTTTTTCCTTCCAACTGATTGCCCACATGGATATCTATAAAGTGAAGTTGTGGAGAAGGGGAAGGTAAAATGCAGACCTACAAATTATGCAAGGGCATGTAAACTTATATTTGTATAAAAACACCTTTTAAAAAAAGGCAACACCACCTTTTCTGGATGCTGACACAAACAACCTTCCCTGGTAGGAACAATCATATTACCTAGGTGATCACTTGATCTAGGTGAACAACCACCACATTGGCTCCTGATGCCACTACAATATCAGAAAGCTTTTAGAAAACTGGACCATTCCAAATACAGTAGAATAAGCTGGAGGCCTTTAAGAATCTCCTTCAAGTCCTCAGGTGTTGAGGTATTGAAATGAGTGTTTTCAAACTGGAAGGAAAGGAATGCTGTGTATTCTAATAGGACTGGGAGCAAGGGAAAGACACACTACTTAACCTTTGTAGGTGCAGTCTGTAATGTATATTGGGCCATAATGACTAGAACTGATAATCAACTAATGAATAAGATGTAGATTGCTTATCATGCCATGTGTAAACAGCATTTCAGACTCATTGAAATGGGGATCTAGTGTTGTTGACTAAGGTCCAAAACACACTGCAGTAATCCAGTTTGAGATCACTTTAACTGCCCTGGCTCAGTGCTAGGGAATCCTAAGAACTGTAGTTTGTTGTGGCACCGGAGCTGTTTGACAACAAAGGCTAAATTCCTCACAAAACTACAGTTCCCAGAATGTTTTCTTTGGTTCCTAATGCTACTTTCCAGATCTGTTTGCTTGTTCCCCAAGCACCTACGACTAGTACCGAAACCTAGTAATTTTGCTCTATATTTCTTTCCATCTTGATCTTTGAATATTTTCCACTCGAAAGATGGAAATAATGTATTTGGGGTGAGACAGGATATAGGTAGATGAGTCCTTCCTGGAGAGGTAAATACAAGCAATACAATCTAAAGCTACTTGCTGGAGTAGAGTGTCATTGAAGTCATTGTAACCCCAGTAGTGTAGAAACATTTTGGGGTTATAGTCAAGTATTTCTTTCTTGCCATTTATAAACAATTTGTTTCTTTATCAGTTCTCTTTAAGCTTTCATGAATCATGGCAGTCTACACAAAGGATGGAGCTACACAGTACTGGAATTCTATTATAAAGAATATAAAGGACAAAAATATTTAGAAAAGTGGGGAGAAGTAGAAGTAGATCCTAGATGTGCTGCAGCACTGGCTCTTCTGTGTTCCTGAAGTGCTCAGCATCTCAACGCCACACTGCTGGAGTGCTGCAATGCTGCCCGCTGTCTGGTTGGATTGGTGGCATGACGCTGGTTTGGAGGGGTGTCAGGACATGCATCATCTAAACACCATGCCCCCATGCCACACCGAAGCCAGCACTTAATGCCAGTTTCTTTCAGTCCTTAGTCTCAAAGCTACCACGAGGAAGATTTTCAGACCAGTGCTTAAGTGCTGGTAAAATGCCACTAAAACATTTAGGAACTGCATGTGTGTGAAAGCCTGACATGCTTCCTAAACATCAGGGAATCATCAGCTTACCTATGAATGCAAAGTTTCTGTTTATAGGAAATTGCTGCTCCCCAAACAATTCAGGGACACTGAAGGAGAGCTGAAGATTCCCTGATGTTTAGGAAGCATGTCAGGCTTTCACATACACATGCTTCCTAAACGTTTTAGCAGCATTTTACCAGTGGTTACTCCACGGTAAGCGCTGTTTCGAAAATCTTCAAGATCTCTTTGCATACTCATATCCAAGACAAATGTGGCTATGGTTCTGAATTCCACAGCTCTACATAGCTATGGATCCCAGGAATAATGATGAAACTCTGGAGGAATGTTTGTGGGGCTGTTACAGCTAACTCCCAAGCTTTTGCCACCTGAAGTAGTTGTCTCAGTTTTCCTAATAGGACATCTGGTCTTTGACATGGTTTGAAATGGAAGATGTCCAATTAAATTTGCTTGTGCTCTGAAATATGAGTATGCACAGGTCTTAGATGAATTGCTGGGTGAGAAAATGATAAGTGTACACAAACCTTCCACTCCTTGTTATGCTATATCAGTTATGCTACTTAAGTGTGCCAAGCATGAATGTCGAGATCAGAGATGGGGAAAAAGAATCCCAGGGAATATGCATGCAGGTACTCCAATTGTAGTAGGCCTGAATCATGTCCTATTTAACACATACTTGATTTCATCTCAAGTTGATGGAAAATATGAAATACGTACATTTGAATGAAATACAAAATGTTGCAAAGTTTTCACATCTGCTGATAGGAGTCCTGATCAGGGTTTCAGAAAAGAAGAGCAATGACATTCTGTACCAAGTTCCACTCACACTACACAAATCTAGCAGTATATTCTCATTAATTGCAATGTGAACATCCTATGTAATCTTGTACATTGTCCATAGTTGGGCCACTAGAGAATTTTAAATGTTCCTTCCTAAACTGGGCCATTCCATTGTTTTCATTTCTTTTGTTTGTTTCTTACCAAGAATAAATTTTTCATCAGTATTAAGCATTTTCAATCAGCATTGGATTAGTTTTTGGGGGAGGAGGTGCAGGTATATGCTTGCACCTACCCTGTTGTTGTTGTTGTTGTTGTTGTTGTTGTTGTTGTGGGCCTTCAAGTTATTTCTGACTTATGGCAACTGGAGGATGAACCTATCATGGGGTTTTCTTGGCAAGATTTATTCAGAGGAGGTTTTCCATTGCCTTCCCCTACTTTCAAGTAATTATCTATTGGCTGTGTTGGACCACCCTTCTGCTAAATATCTGACAATGTGCTTTCTTTCCATTGTGTGATGCTATAGGAGAAATACAATGGCTGTTATTTTGTTTGTTTGTTTGTTTTTAAATCAGGGAATCAAATGCTACACTGAAAGCACTGCTGAATAGTTTATACACCACTGAAAAAAGTACTGCTATATTTGGAATTCTAATACATGTCGATTTCCAGAAAGGCAGCCATCAACTGAATATGTCCACTTCAACAATGTATAAAACAGTACATTTACATGTGTAAGAAAGTCTGGGATTCGGGCCTTAGCTTTTTTAAAAAAAGCTTTTTGTAATTCTCCAAACATCAGAGTGCCATCAGCATGCTGATATTTCCCCTGATATTTTCCCACTAGTTTCTTAGTGGCTGCATTTGGGCTACAACCCTGTCAGGATTCATCAGTTAAGTTCACTATTAAAGGCAGTGTACCATCTCAGAAAGGGGTTGACATAGTATAGTGGTTTGATTGTTGGACTGGAACTCTGACAGACCAGGCTTCACATCCATGCTTGGCTATAGAAAACCACTGGGTGACCTTGGGCAAGTCACACCCTCTTCTTAAAATTTGGAAGAAAATTCACCCTATTTTTCCTTCAAAAAATAGGCTAAAACAAATCTAAAACATAGCATGTTTACAAGAACAATGGTGATGTGAAAGGCAAAGTATTTTGCAGTTCAAATCCAAGCTCTGCCATACCTCTTGAAAGTCAGTGTTGGAAAATGGATCATATGTTCAGTATTCATATGCAACTACTATCGACATTATTGTGTCTGGGAAATATGTAGCAAATGGTATGCAAAAGGAGTCAGGTATTGATGGGAATAAAATGTGGTAAATCTGTATTTATTCATGGGTTTATATTTATCCATTTTCCAATTGTTACTATACAATTTTATTCTGACTAAGCTAGAAGTCCTTTCTTGTTTACAGTGCTAGATAAATCAATGCATTCATTCATGCACTGCCAAGGACAGTGAACAGTTTCCTTGAAATTATTTCTCTGAATCCAAGCAACTTTTTTGTTCCTGTCAAAGCACAGGGATTATTGGATTTCTCTTACCTTTTTGGAATGTGTCTTCTGTGATTATAGAAAGCTTTTGAATAGATGGTAGCTAGACCCTACTGACATCCATGTGTGGATAGGTGGGGCATGGTTTCCATTCAGTCATCACAATTTATCCTTCAGGATAAAAGAAAGTTGGTCTATCAAGAACCTTACTGCCATCTTCACTCTCATTCATATCAATGCCAAAATTTATATGCAGATGATAAAAGCCAGAGTTGCCAGGGCCATAATATGGTTCCTAAGAGGTTGTGATCAGTCCAATAGTCTTCTTTGTTCCTATTCCTCTGAAGCAAAGTAAATAGGAGTTTTGTAAAACTTTGTTTTACCAGTTTTATCTTGAAATAAAAATAAATTTATCTGTTCTGCCACTTGTGTGCCCCACCCTTTAGCACTAATGATCAGATTGTCTATTATGTGCAGCTTTTTCAAGACATTGGAGCCACCTATTTTACTCTTTACTTGTTTTTTATTTGTTGTACCATAACTCTACTCTTTTCTTTATTTTTTTTATCATTATCAGTGCACTCCTTCAATTTTTTTAAGTAAATGGTGCACACCATGCCTCTTTAAAGTTCCCTATAGTTCTGTGTGAATGTGGATATTCCATAACAACTATAAATAATGGTTTATTTTTAGAGAGATGTTAACATGGGCATGCTTAAGGAATTTTGTGTCTGGAGATAACAACACTTCCGGAGCAGACTATGTGTCCTGTAATGCATGTTGCATTTTGCATGTTGCCTGGTCAGGGTGGTGGCCTGGTAATTAGGAAGACATTTACATGAATCCAGAATTTTTTGACTTTGCATACTGAAAGGAACTTATTGCTGGAGAAAATAAGCCAGTTTACCTCTTCCGGCTTCAATTCTGGATCCAGGATGCCCCCGGATGTCTCTTCCGGCTTCAGTTCTGGATCCAGGATGCCCCCGGATGTTATCATAGCCAAATTGCCACCAATCTAAGTGGGATGCTGCCACCCGGCATTTCTTCTTCTCTTTCTTTCTTTCTTTCTTTTAGGTTGGTGAACTTCCAACTTCAAAAAATTGGCCGGCTGAGCAAGGCTTTGACCTGGGATGCATCCAGGTGGTGCATCCCACCTAGATCAGTGGTTGTTTAGCTATGATAACATCTGGGAGCATCCCGGATCCAGAATTGAAGCTAGAGAAGATGAGCCAGTTTATTTGCCCAAGTGATAAGCTCCAAAATTAGCAACTCATCTTTAATCCAATTAAAAAATAAATAAATAAATAAAATTTTTATTTATATCCCGCCCTTCCAAGCGATCAGGGCGGCTTACAAAGTGCACCAATGTGCAGATACATACAGAGGTTAAAAACAGATACTTACAACAAATCTTAAAAACAATAAAAAAGCCCCTTAGCCCAACCTCACGGCCACGAGAGAGGAGGGAGGCCCACAGGATATTTAATCGGGGAATGCCTGATTGAATAGGAAGGTTTTAAGACCCTTCCTAAATTGGGCCAGGGTGGTAGATGAGCGGAGTTCCATGGGCAGCGTGTTCCAAAGGGCTGGGGCAGCCGTGGAAAAGGTCCTTCTTGCAGTAGAAGCTAACCTGGCCCCAGGCACCTTCAGGAGTTGCTGCCCAGATGTTCTGAGGGTGCGAGGCGGAATGTACGGAGAGAGGCGGTCCTTCAGAAATCCTGGGCCCAAGCCATTTAGGGCTTTATAGGTAATAACCAACGCCTTATATTGAGCTCGGAAGCGAATGGGCAGCCAATGGAGATCTTTAAGCACAGGTGTTATATGGCTGGTCCTGGGAGCACCAGTGACCAGCCGAGCTGCCATGTTCTGCACCATTTGTAGCTTCCGAGTTTGGTATAAGGGTTGCCCCATGTAGAGTACGTTACAGAAATCCAGTCTCGAAGTTACCAGAGCATGTACAACAGTTTCAAGGTCCCTCTGGGCCAGGTATGGGCGCAGCTGGCGAATCAGCCGAAGCTGATAACAGGTACTCTTGACCGTCGCATTCACCTGAGCAGTCAGGTGAAGGGACGAGTCAAGAAGCACCCCCAGACTGCGCACGGAGTCCTTCACGGGGAGCGTGACCCCATTCAGAACAGGTGGAACCACCGCCATTCCTGGACCAGGGGAACCTATCACTAGTACCTCCGTTTTCTCTGGATTTAGCTTGAGTCGGTTTTCCCTCATCCAGCCCATTACTGACTCCAGACAGGCCACGAGAGGAGAGACGCCATCCCCAGTCACTGCATCAGTCGGAGACATAGAGAAAATGATTTGGGTGTCATCAGGGTACTGATAACCCCGCGCCCCATGTCTCCGGATGATCTCTCCCAGCGGTTTCATGTAGATGTTAAATAGCATGGGAGACAGAATGGCTCCTTGAGGGACCCCAGTTTTAAGGGCCCGCTCACTGGAGCACACGTCTCCCAGCTGCACCATCTGGGACCTCCCAGAGAGGTAGGACCGGAACCACTGAAGCACAGTGCCCCCGATTTCCACCTCAGCCAGGCGCCCCAGAAGGATACCATGGTCTATGGTATCGAAAGCCGCTGAGATGTCCAAGAGCACCAACAGGGACACGCTTCCCCTGTCGATGCTCAGACGGAGATCATCGACCAGGGCGACCATGGCCGTCTCAACCCCGTAACCTGCCCGGAAGCCAGTTTGAAATGGGTCCAGATAATCCGTTTCATCCAAGACCGCCTGAAGCTGGATTGCAACCGCCCTCTCGATCACCTTTCCCAGAAATGGTAGTAGCGAAACAGGCCGATAATTATTATAAACCAGGGGGTCAAGGGAGGGCTTTTTTAGGATCGGTTTTACTATGGCCAATTTGAGATCCGATGGAAATTGCCCATCCCTGAAAGATGTATTAATTATCCGGCGCAACAAGAGTGTTACCGCCGGTCCCCCCTGGGCCGCTAACCACGAGGGACAGGGATCAAGAGAGCAGGTTGTTTTCCGAACACTTCCGAGGATCTTGTCCACATCCTCGGTACTAACCAACTCAAACTGATCCAGTGTAACATAGTCCACGGAGGCTCTGGACACTTCTACTCTAGGTTCTGCTATAATGTCGGCGTTCAGACCTTCGCTTATACGAGAAGTTTTATCCACGAAAAAGTCGTTAAACAAGTCACAGCAGGCCTTTGAAGGTTCAAGGATCTGGTTCAGGACGGGAGGGAGCTGAGTTAGCTCCCTGACCACCCTGAACAACTCTGCCGGACGCGACTCCGCGGACGCAATACGAGCACCATAGAACGAGTTCTTTGTTGCTCGTATTGCCTCTCCATAGTCCTTTAACAGTCGGTCTAGGAGAGTCTTGTCGTTTGAGCGAAGGTGTTTCCGCCAACGGTACAACGGTACAACGGTAAGGTGTGTACAGGTCTTAAAACTGAAATTATGGATTGTACCCTAGCATAGTACCAGCAGAATTGTCTTGCTCCTAGATGCTATGATATTTTTGTATATTGAGCCTTTCCCATATGGTCATACTTATTGCATGCTGGACAAATTAGACAAAATGCCACGTTGATACCAGCACAAATACAAAAGTGATTCTACAAGTACACAGAAGTCATCATGTCTGAGCTTCTTAGCTCCCCCGCCACCTCTGTATCACAGATGTTCCTTTCTTCTATCCCATTGTTTGGTGATTACTGAACCAAAATCAGTAGCAAGTATAATGCAGGCTGCTTTGCAGACACAATGAGCAGAGCAAATTTGTTTCTTTCTTATAGGCACACACAATTGTACAGAACATTTCAGAGCTATTGCTGTGCTGTAAACATTTTAAAACAAATGCTCACTGTGCTACTGTTGGACAGAGAAACAGATTTTCTTTTAATTTGGAAAAGGGGGAGTTAGGGTTTGACCATTTTCCTCATCATGCTTTCCTAACAATACTCTGTATGTGAGAGAGTGTGTGTACATTAGGAAACATTCAACCATGTTTCTCCTCCTACTTCTCCCATTCTGCCCATTATTTACAAGATATGGAATAACAAGGCAGATATAATATTTGTTCAGTAATGGTCTGTTGTTGTTGTGTGCCTTCAAGTCCTTTCTGACTTATGATAACCCCAAGGCAAACCTATCACAGGGGCTTCTTGGCACATTTTTCAGAAGGTTTTTACCATTACTATCCTCTGAGGCTGAGAGAGTGTGATTTGTCCAAGGTTACTCCAATGGGTATTCATGGCCAAGCCAGGATTTGAAACCTGGTTTCCACAGTTATAGTCAAACCACTATAACACACTGGTGAGGAGTGAGAATTCAGATGCATTTTTTAAATAGCATACAGCTCCAGACTTGTCAGTGTTTTTCTTCTTTTTCTTTCTCATATAGGCTTCTTTACAGTACAGATTACGCTAATCTTGATTGCTCATTCATCACCCAACAGTAATAGTTAGTAGGCGAATAGACAGTGAGATCACACATTGGATAATGATAGGTGTGATCTGCCTAATTACAACCACAATTTAGTTTTAACGTAGTAGCATATGAAACAATTGTAATATTATCCAAGATGCTAGGGCAGTAATCCTGTATAGCTGAACAGCATAATTCTGCATATGGTCCTATGCTAGGGCATATATTATGGCTAACCTGGACTGACCATACAGCCTCTAAAGCACCCTGGCATACAATTCCATATCTCATAATTAGTGGGCAGGACTGGAAAGCCATCTGGCTATTTTCCTGTAGACAGATATGAAATTATTACATCATCACTGAGATTTGCTGTGGCCCTCCAGAGATCTCAGTACTGCTGTAATCATTTTGTGTTTTGTTATATACAGATACTTCCTGTATAGCAATGCAGGGAGAATAATCAGATACTGTCCAGTATGTGGAGGGGGGTAGCCACTGAAGGGGGAGGAAGGAAATATAACCTTTGCAGCACTTCTGGGTATTCTGTTTCACTCCTCGGTGTGCAACTCTACAAAGCAATAAAAGTGCACATTTTAGGAGAAATGCATACTATTATGTGTATGAAATTTCTCTTGATTTGAGTTATGGTATCAGATGGAAGAGTTATGATTCCTGTCATCTACTATCTGACTTCACCATTTCAGATGTTGATGGAATTTTTGCATGAGTCACCCCTTCTGAAACTCCACAGTTCTAAGTAAGTGAGGAAAGCTGTTAATTTGCTCCATGAATTGTCAAGTCTTGGGAATCCTCCATCACTCCAAAGGTACCTCCAAATATTCACTTGTGTTCTTATCTATCTGTAATAATCTTTCCACATAGTCATGCAATGATGACCCATTGACTTACCTAAAAAGTTTGTAAACCAGCACCAACACCTCAATCAATACCTATGACACCCCTTCAGGCAGACAGTGTAGACCACACAAAAAGGTCATTTTGTGCCAATATGGATCAGACATTAGTAATTCTTATTTAGTCCCTAAGTGACCAGCTAGTCCTATACAAAACAAATATACTGAGCCATCTCCTTGATATCTCAGCAGAAGATGGTAGCATAGTTACTTTGCATGAATATCCCTGGGTAAGCAAGAAGAGGCATATTTTCCTTTCTCCTTGAGTTGTGTTCAGTAGCAGCAGGCTACTAGCATAGTAAAAACCCACAAAGGTCATCCAAATGATTCAGTGTTTCTTTTTATTTTTTAGAAAATTTATTTTCTAAATAAATGGCACGAATGCTATGATTTTGTGTACAAGAAATGTATACCAATAACCTTACATTCTTGTATCATTTCTTACAGATAAATCATTCTATGGCTCATACACTAGTAGCATATAATAAAATCACATATATAAAATGCCCTTACTGAATGCATTAATTCTGCAGCCATAATAATCTACACAAATCAGCTAGTGCTTCCATGATAATTACTCAATCGTTATGTCTTGAAATTATTATCCCTTGAGTACTAATTGGGCAAAATGAATGCATCCACCACAGTAAATTAGAAAAATGAGATACTTAGATGCTAAGAATGTCATTTTCAGACTTTCATGCTCTTATATTTTGATAGGTATCAGCTGGGAACTTTTAAATTGATATTAAATGGTGAATTGAAGGTTTAATTGTACTTTTAATATACTTTCCCATATTGGGACTAGTGTGGACTACACTTTTTAGGGCCTAAATTTCTAATGATGACAGAAGCCTAATTTAAACTTACAGTTTTATAATCTTGAGTGTATTCTCCAGTAATACTATATATGTCAGAAGAAAATCTTGTTGACTTACCCCAGGTAAATGTGTATTAACTGCAGCCTTATTATCTAAGCCTATGATGTGGTCAAGAAACATAAGGATTTCGTTAATACAAAAATCATGAGAATCCAATTAAGTACTTAAGTGAAGCAACAAATGCAAGGCATGAGAAACATTCTGACAAAAAATAGTCAGATAAAAACAGAGTGAAATTAATAGGAGAAAACTAGGCAAATTAAAAAAAACACCTTGCTCCTGTTGTAAAACCTGCAGTTTAATAAATTTAGTTTGGAAATCTTCTCATGTCTTGGAAATGAATCAATGAAAATATCCCCCAGCAGGTTTGTGCAGGACTCCCCATCAGTTCATCGGTTACATTTACAAATCTGAAAATATCTGTTAGGAAAAAAGAGGATTTTTAAAAATCTGTTTGGATTTTATATTATAAGATGTTTTATATGATTGTATTCATTTTACTGTTGTTAGCCTACTTGGGCATGCAATTTACCAATAGAATAAAACTAATGTGAAGTCGAAGGCTTTCATGGCCGGCATCCATAGTTTTTTGTGGGTTTTTTGGGCTACATGGCCATGTTCTAGAAGTGTTTATTCCTGACGTTTCACCAGCATCTGTGGGTGGCATCTTCTCTGAACAAACCTCAAATAGACCTTTTCCTAAAAACTGACTTTCCTACAAAATTTTAGCATTGATCCAGGGAACTGGGCTTTGAAAATTGGAGGGAATGAGTCACGTCTACATTTCTAAATCCATGAAAATATCAGTCATGAGTGTGCAGTTTCACTGATTGGTTAATGACAAGTAGAGTCATGTCTCACAAAATAATGAGATTGAATAATGACAGCACACGCTGTCACCCCAAGTATCTCAGCTCCTTGAAGGGCTAGAAATTTGCTTTAAAAATAAAACTTGGAATCTAGGTCTTCTAATGGCTAAAATATCAGGTGGCAAGCCTAGAGTCCAGAGAAAATCCAGCCAACTAGGTAATACATCAACCCTAAGAGGGATCTTTGGAACCAGAGTGCTTGGGAAAGGGCATTTGAATAATCTCTTGTTTTGTGGCACAGGAAATTTCCAAGCCACCTGATCCAAAATGTTTGGGCCAAGGAGATTCACTTCCCCCACAAAAAAGAAACATTCAAAAGAAACAAAAAAGCAAACAAAAAAAAAAAAACAACCCCAAAGAAACATTCATTTAAGGAATAGGTGGCTCCGAGCTTATTGCTCTCTTTCTTCTATCACCATTGTCATTAGAACTTTATTTCCCCTGCCTGCTCCCTGGGAATTATTTTTTCTTTCTCCTACTGTTATTGGAATCCTGTTTTCCTATATCCCTGGGGTAACCGTGGCCAGGTTACCAGACTCCTTCTGTGTCATGTCTTTTTAGATTGTAAGCCTGAGGGCAGGGAACCATCTAACTAAAAAGATAGATCTGTCTTGTGGTGCTATACTTGTTTTCATGTATAACATCCAAAATAAAATAAAACTCAAAATAGAAATAATCCAAAACCTTATTTTATGATAGCGGATATAAAAAAGGTAAGTATCAATATGATGAGTAACAGAAACAATACAGTCACTTTTAGACTGTTCAATCATAACTATTTCTTCTTGCCCAGTCCAGGATAATCCCAGCTGATCTCATAGCTACTTGCGATAGAATGTTCACCACATATCCAGGTAGACCAAAGCCATTTTAGATTATGGAAACTCTTTTTGTGACATGCTTGGCAAATACATTATGTAGCACCATCTGTTTGTTCTCCCTGTCTCCTTCTCCCCATCCCTTGGTAGTGAGGTGTGTTTTTGGAAGACTGGAAAAGTGGGTGGTTATTGAGCTTCTCATCAATCATATTCTATCATTGTGACCCAAGATTAACTTAAATTGCCAAGGTTTAGCTTAGGTTACTTAGGCTGCTGCTACACTGCAAACACCACTTCAACATTGATGGCTCAATGTGTGGAATCCTGGGATCTGTAGTGGCCCCAGAGTTCTCTGACTGAGAAGGCTAAATAACATGCAGGACTACAAATCCTAGGATTCCAAAGCATTGAGCATCACAGTTAAAGCAGTGTCAAACTGCATTAATTCTGCAATGTAAATGCAGTCTTACATTAGTAATGTAATTTAGGGTCATCTATATTATAGAAATAATGCAGTTTGATTCCATTTTCAAAGCTGTAGCTCCATCCTATGGAATTCTAGGGCTTGTAGTTTTACAAGGTCTTTAGCCATCTCTGCCAAACAGTGTGGTGCCTCACAAAATCCCAAGATTCTGGAGTATGGAGCCATGACAGTTAAAATGGTATCAAACTGCATTATTTCTACAGTGTAGGTGTGTGGTGTAATTAGGACACTGGGAGGCCAGGGTTCAAATCCCCACTCAGCCATGGAAACCCACTGGGTGACCTTGGCCAAGTCACACTCTCTCAGCATCAGAGGATGGCAATGGCAAACCCCCTCTGAAGAAACATACCAAGAAAACCTTATGATAGATTCACCTTAGGGCTGCCATAAGTCAGAAACAACTTGAAGGCACACAACAGAAACAGCAACAGATGCATCCTTAAGGGTGTAACAAGCCACTTTTCCTCTGCTTGAGTGTCTTACAGTCCTTAAACGGGACTTAGAGAACATGTATGAAATCTGACAAAAGGTAACATAACCCAAACATTTGTGCAGCATGTGTCAGGATGTGCCAGCCTCTTTACTGATAGGGGCATTTGTCCTTGAAAATACTTTTTACCACATTCACATTCAGTCCCAGAAAAGAAACCGCAAGTCAGGGAGAAAAAACCTTCCCAACCTGTAAATGTCAATGTAGCTTCTAGAAAGCTAGTTATGACACTCATTAAGGCATTTCTTTGTCGCAGTCCTAGAAAGGGGAACACTGGTGCTTTATTTAAGAGCTTCAGAAAGAAGTGACATCCTGTGTTCCTTTGTCTGCATTCAGCTGAAGAGATATCCAAACACTTTTTGGACTTTCATTTCTGTTACTGCATTGTTTCACCCCCTATCTATTTATAATCAATAAAATTGCTATTAATATCATCAGTGGCCTTATTCGGTGTACTTTAAAATCCAGTTTGAACAGCATCTTAGTAGATCAGGACCCTTTAATATGTTACTACCTTCTCTTTTTCTTCTCAAGATATTTTTGTAATGTCTCTCAGTTCACAGAAAATTTTATTGCAGCTTGCGATAGTCTTGTGTTCTGCTTTAGTATTGTCAGATGCCAAGTTCCAAGGATGTTCCTCCCACTATTCATTGTCTCTAAATGTCATTGAATGTGGCAATAAAGATCAAAGTAGGTGTGCATGCAACCCCAAAGAAAATGCACAAGTGTGTTTTAGCAGTGTGCATTATGCATACAAATTATGTTCACATAGTACCACACCGATTTCGCCTCTATAGAAAAATTCCTGCAGGTGCCCTTCAAAAGGATTTCTTCTCTCCCTATAAAGGGAGCAGAGGAAAATGAATGGATCAGGCATAGGCATAACTCTGGTATATACATTATTTTATCCATTCCTTTGGCATAATGGTTGCTTTGTGTAGGAATTTTTAAATAAATCAGTCAAAGCTGCATTATATTTTGAATTTTCCAAAATCACTTCTGTCTTTAAATATATGATGTTGTATTAAACACATTAAAATGAAATTTCAGCATGTTCATTTGGAAAGAAGAAAAAAAACAAGACTCTGTTTTTGCTTTATTTTCAGAGTTCATTTTATATCTCTGTTTTTAAGGCTTTATGATAAAAATGAAAAGCTTAAGGCATAGAAATAAAACCAGAAGCCATTGTTGAAAATCCTTTTGTGCCACTGAACTCTCAACATTTATCATCGCTCAGTGTGTACTATGTACTTATGAGGCATCACTCTTGCCAGAAATATATTACAATGCTTTCTAGGTGTATTTTGAAATCATGCCACTATAAAATATGCCTCACTTATATGCCTAATTCAGCTAAGAGCTCTACTGGATTTTTATTTTTTTTTTAAAAAAACAATGCTTTCCCAAACATCTAGTTTACAAAGATAACTGTCCTTGTATTGAGAAAACACTGGGTTGGCTATACAGCAAAGTACAATAATATCCAAAATCCACAAGATAGCATTTTGGGCCAACCAAAATGCACAAAATAGATGTTGAAAGCTTTCGAAGCTTCATTAGCTTCTGCATCAGGCAAAGATGTTAAAAATCATACAAGAGGAAGGAAATTGTGATGTTAGAGGCACAGACCTGCATTTTGTCAGGTTGTTGTTGTTGTTTTCTATTAAGATGATATGGAAGTATATCCATGCAAGCAAGCCACTCCTATTCTTAGCCATGTGGGTTCTTCTGAAAAAGAAAGGGTCATAAAGTCCTTGAATCGATTATTGTACAACTGGTACCATGGTATTTTCATTTCTACATGTGTATTGGATATATTGAGAGCCACTGTGATGGAATGGTTTGAGCATAGGACTAGGACTCTGGAGATCAGGAATTCAATTCTCCACTTGACCAAAAAGTTCACTAGGTGACCTGGGGCAAGTCATACCCTCTCAGCCTCAGGGAAAGCAATGACAAACCTCCTCTGAACATATCTTGCATGAATGTCTAGTCGTAACTGACTGTAGGGGTGGTGCTCATCTATGTTTCTAAGCTGAAGAACCAGCGTTGTCCAAGGACTGCTCTGGTGATCATGTGGCCAGCATGACTGCACTGAATGCTGTTATCTGCCCACCGATTTGCATGCTTTCTAACTGCTAGGTTGACAGAAGCTGGGACTAGTGATGGGAGCTGTCCTTAACATGCAGTACTTGGGCCTTGAACTGCTAACCTTCTGATCTTCTGATCATCAGAATTTGTGTCTTAACCACTAAGCCATCACATCCATCTGGCCATCTAGCCTCTACTTAAAAACTTCCAAAGAATGTCAGTCAGCTGCTTACCAATCAATAGAGGAACAGACTTTCATTGACTGCAATGGCTCCTTCCCAGTCAGTGAGGATTGGGGAACATTCACTGTCCCTATGCATTCTCTACAGAAGGGACTCCACGGGGATCACATATATAACACTCACATGTGTGTAACTCTAGGTTACACATTCATAATGGCCATACAGGAGTCTGGCCAATAGCTGTAAGAATCTTGGACATAGCTAAAATTGTTGAGGCCAGTCAAATTTCCCGGTAGTAACAATCTCTAAATATGATGATACCAAACTAGGGACTTTGGTTACAAGGAAATACTGGAGTTCCAGAGGTCTCTCAACTTTAACCAAGCAAGTCTTCTCTTCACTGTTGTGGATAGCTTCATGTGCATATTAGAAAATGATTTTTTTTTAAAAAAAAAAAACTTCCCCTGGCATTTATCTACTTGTATTGCTTTCACAGCCTCAGAAATCTGTTAAGGCACAGAAGGGCTTTTGATCATCGTAAATTTTTTCAGACTATACAGTAGAGTACAGCTTATGTTTGGACACAGCATTATCAGAATTTTGCTACTGATAATTATCTCACCAAATACAATGCAGCTATCCATCTGAATGACTCAATTGATTGGATTTAAGAAGGGATAGTGTGAGAAGAAGAAAGAATATGAGAAGGGAGGGGTAGAAAGGCATCTGGCAAACATGATGGTGTCCAGATATAACTGCTAGAAACATGGCTTCAGCAAGGAAGTGATTCGATTGTGCCTTGGTGCCATCTGAAACCAGCACTTTTGGATGATACATTTTAAGCATCTGCCATGAGTGCACACACATTTATGTGCCAAATCTCTGTTCAGAAAACATTAGATATGGATTTCTGCCCATGCTTTTGGGGCACAAGTAAAATTTAAAAATGATATTTTATCAGTGGACAGTATAGCAGTCCTTTGGGGAAAAATATAGTCCTCTGAAAAGCTGTGACATTATAGCACATCTCCTTTTAACACATTCAGTGGGCATTTAAAAACATGGTGTTTACCAGGCTGCTGTATTGCCTTTAACAACAATATTTTTGATGTTCCATTTACTAGAAATGGAAAATAACTCATACTACAGCTCTAAGCTTAACTGCTGTCAGTAATAAATAGACAGATTTTAATAGTACCATCCGTGGACTATGCCCTCCAGTTTCATGCATTATTATTTATAAAAGTGTAGAGACATTATAATACAGAGAGTTTATAACCTGTAAATATATATTAAACATAAAACATCAAAGTCAGGTCCAAAAAGTTCATCTGAATGCCCAGCAATCCAGTTTTCATTTAGTTAAAAAATAGCCCTCATCTTTTTCTAAGCATATTTTCTAAGCATTTGCAATCCTATTTGCACCAATTTTCCTGTGACACTGCCACAGAAGGCATTTTACATGTATCATAAAGACTTAGCAACATTCCTGGGCTCAACAGCAAGAGGAGCAACAGGAGATCTAGTGTTCTATAGTGAAGGCCTACTTCCACCACAATCCCCATCACATTTGCATCTATTCATCCTCTTCCCCCCAACTCCACCAAGAGGTTATCCCCACTCCACCCCATCCTCCTGAGTAACTGTATCACTTGAACATCATGTTTCTTATTTCTGTCCTGGGGAAAACACCATGTTTGGCTTGGATCCAAAGAACAGTAAGCTGGCTTTACTGCTTCCTCCCTCTGGCAGCTACTGTCTCCATCACAGAGACCAAATGGAGCATCAGGATTTGACAGCTGATGACAGGTTGTTTGTGGATGTTATGATGCATTCATGGGAAGGTGTCATTTTGGAACAAGAAAATTCTATCACACATTGTGCCTTGCTGTTTTCAGTGATTACTTGCCAGACTCCTATAGTGTGTTAAAGCATGAACTTTCTGGATTCTATATCATAGAACAAGAAGTGGGTACTTTTTAATGAAGGACAAGCCACTCTGATAGAGGTTTATGTCAGACCTGAAACAAACCATTGAAAATGTTGTGGTTGTTTTGTTTGATCTATTCAAGACCCATCTGCTTGAGAATTATTTTTCCATATTGGCCAAGCAGATGCCTGTGAGTTGCTCAGCAGAGTTTTTTCCCCCATGTGTGGTAGACCAGGGTGATCTACTGCTTCTAAAATCAAGACTCCCTTCAGTTATCATGGTTAATAGAGTTTGAAAGACTTATCCAGCTCCCTTAAGTGCTGAGTTTATTATTTTTTTAAAAGTGTTAGAAAGTTGGCACATAACTTGTCTAAAATAATGCTTGCAAAAAAACTTGAATCTTGCATGAACTTGCCTAAATCTGATTTTCTCTCTGATGCCACCAACATTCAGAGGGAAAGCTGGCCTTTTTGCATTATCTCCAAAGACATTTTGGTCAGCTAGGGTTGCCAGGACTCAAGAAACAAATGGGCTGGTCCCTGTTTCTCCAGGCATCCAGGTGGATG
Source organism: Sceloporus undulatus (assembly GCF_019175285.1). NCBI lineage: Eukaryota > Metazoa > Chordata > Lepidosauria > Squamata > Phrynosomatidae > Sceloporus > Sceloporus undulatus. Next base: position 132,272,513 of record NC_056526.1, on the reverse strand, counting down.
TCAAAACTCAGGATGAATGTTGCTGGAGAAAAGATTTGATTTTACTGTATGGCGTGTCTATAAAGCTGAGGCACCCATCTCCTTGTTACTCCCAACTGGCACCATGGTTCATTGATTTAGTACAAAGTATGTATTGGCATGCCCCAAAGCAAGGAGAAGGGGTGAATGGACAGAACTTTGGAGTGAGCTACTGTGTTCATGATCTTGGGACCATCATGCTATTTGGAGCAAGGCACTGCATTCAGCACTCCCCATCCAGCTCAGGTAAAGATTCAGTGCAAGTGATGTCACTTGTCAAGTTGAAGGGCTGGAGAGATACAACTGGGCTGGTCCCTGCTTTTTAGATTTTTTTCAGCTAGATATATGGAGTTGCAGTGATAAATGATTATTACCAAGTGGCTGTGATAAGTAAGTGGTGCTCTTAAGTACGTTGGTCATTACAGGGCAAGTATAGAGATGAGTTATCAATGAACATTTGGAGATACCTTTAAGGAGAAAAAGGTAGTGCATGAGGTCTGGAGCTCTGGTCTTCCAGAGCTTGAACAGTCCTTTGGAATAAAAATAATACTTGAAATATAAATGAAACTTGTCATTTTCAATATGGACAGCAAAGTTATATCTCTCCCCCTTCCTCCCTACACATTCTTGTGCATAAACATAGGAGCCCCTATTAACTGCACTTGCAGCTCACAGGCAGAAAAAAGCTATTATTTCTATTTTAAAGTACCTCCCTCAAAAAAAAATCCCTCAAGGTGGCTTGGGAAAGTAAGAATGGGAACTTTTTCTTACTATCCTTAATTGTTAGCTAGTTTAGAGAGGGGAGTTTGGCTAAACATGGCCAAAGAAGAAAAAATAAAGTACCTCTCTCTACTTGCTGCAGTTTTGTTTCATATTTAGTGGACACCGCCCTTCCCAGTTATGAGTAATGCAAAAGTACAGGCGCAGTGGTATTTATTGTTGTTAACAAGCGGCCGCCCGCCTCACCGGGCAGGCCACTTTGCCGCCAGGAGCTACGCTGCAAGGCTCCCAGGCTTGCCCCAGCATGCCTTGCTGGAGCAGGCTGTGCTGCTATTGGGCTGGTGTGAGGAGGAGAGGTCCTTCCACCTTAGTGGACTGCTCTGGGAGGCATGAGGGCCTCTCTATGGTGTGCCCCGGTCCTCCAGGGCAGCCCAATGGCTGGGTTGCCTTGGGGGAGGGGCCACCATCCCTGCTATGCATGCTGGGGCATGGCCTATATAAGGGCCATCATGTCAAATGGCTCCAGTGCCATTTGCTGTTCGGCTCTCCCACCCTCGGGTTGGTGGTTTTAGTCACAACTTCAGGGGTGGCAGCATAGGTCATGGATCTGGTTGGTGTGGTTACCAGGGCTATGGAGCACTGGTATGGGAGTCATTAGGTACCCAGGGGCGATGAGGGCATACGTTGTGGCCATTGCGGGGCCACAACGCGGTAGTGCCTCCCGGTGACTAGGGGCTTAGAGAACATGTGAGTGGCTGGTGGCATGGCTGTGAGATGGCGTTCCTTAGCCCCTAGGTCATCCCATTGCCTGGCGGTCACCAGGCATGCGGCTTATCGAACAACTGGGGAGTTGTTTGATACTACAGATCCTGACCTCATGCTTTGGGCCAACCCTAACAATTTTATTTGCTTGCTGAATAAAGTTGTGGCCTTTCCTCCAGCTTTGGCTCATGTGTTTACTTGCGGCGGCCTCCTAGGCAACTGCCCTTGAATAGATCCTGACTCATGGCAACCCTGTGATGAGATTCCTCCAGGACTTGCCATCCTCCACTGCCCTGCTAATTTGTACTTCTTTGACAGAGTCCATCCATCTAGCATGTGGTCTTCCTCTCTTTCTATATCCCTCTAACTTTTCTAGCATTATTGTGTTTTCTGGTGCTTTGTGCCTTCTCATGATGTGGCCAAGTATGATAGCATCAGCTTAATCACCTTGCCTACTGGGGGATTTCAGGCTTGACCAAATTGTTTGACTTTTTTGCTGACCACATAATTCTCAACACTATTCTCCAGAACCACAACTCGAATGATTTTCTTCTTTTCTGTTTTCTTCACTGTCCAGCTCTTGAACCTGTACATGGTGATGGGGAATATAACGGCTTGTACAATTCTAACTTTTGTGTTCAGTTGCATACTATTTATTAAAACTAACAAGATTCACTGTGGGAGAGGATCTTTAAAATGATGACATGCAGCCCTCTCATTATGGTAAGTCTTGATGAAGATTATGCTGCTTGCCTACACTGTTTTGGCCCATTAACTTTCAGGCAGTCAGAATGAGAAGGAGGTAGCAAATTGAGGGTGGGCCTGTTCTCACCACTCATCCAAAATAAATCATCTCAGTTGTCATTGCTACAGTATTTGAGAAACAACAAGTATCTGTCCATAGCCAGCCTGAGGGACCCACTTGTGTCACTGGTTATAATTTGACAGGCTGCTTTACTATTCGGGTTGATAACATATACTTGTTTTAATATAGTATATAGCACTTTACTTCCATTTTTAAGAACAAAAAGAGTTATATTAATAATGCTTTCAGTATGTGACCTTGATGCAAACTATTTAAATATAGGAGAGTTCCTTCCCCCTCCCCCCATCCTAATATGTAAGGTTTGTTGCCTCCACTTCCCAGTTTAATTTTCTTTTACTAAGAAATTTCTGTCAAGGAAAATCAAGTGCATGGCTTAAGAAACAACAAGGTGACTTTGGCTTGTGCTGGGCAATAAATTTGAAACTTGTTAGAAGAGTGATAAAGGCTGAAATCCTGAATCTATTTATTCTTGACCCTTTGAGACATTTGTGAGACCATTTGAACACAACTGGGTGCAGGGCATTATATACCTAAAGGCACTCACAGAATGATCAGCAAGCTCTGCTGTAACAAACAGAGGTTCTGAAAGCCTTTCTCATTTACTAAAAAAATAAAAGAGAGAGAGAGAGAGAGGAAGAAAAAATGAGGATTTCTTTTAGCGGCTCTATGCCAAGTGGTTTAGCGGAACTTCCATTAGGCAGCTTGATGGTGAACTGTGTGATTTACTACCTATATGATACCTACATATAAGATGGATCTAAATTATTGTTATACAAAGCTTGAACAGATATTGAACTTTGCAGAGAGGATCAGACTAAATTTGACTTTGTCTGCTACTAGGCTTGCATTGGGCTATGCTACTTAAGAAGACTCAACAGTTTGAGCTAGAGATGGGATTTTTTTTTTTGAATTTTTTAAAAATGTAAATAATATAAATAATATATTTTTTGAATGTTTTTAAAAGACGCTGTTCTAAAATTTGCAAAATGTGTTCATTGCCCTCCCCCTGGAACTGTACCAGACTGTTATAACAGTGGGCAGGAATCCCCCCCCCCCGAATATAACACAAATAGTGGTTGATGTTGATGCTTTGAAAATCTGTGAAAATAAAATATAGAAAAGTTTCTCCTCAGAGAAATTAATCATCATGTTCAAGGTGTCTCCAACCATCTTTCTTGAGAAACTGTTGGTAAATAACCGAAAAGTCAATTTAAAAAAAAAAAAACATACCATAGATTTTGTGATAGTTACATGATTCTGGTAAATTCAGAATTATTTTCTGTTGCTTTTGAGGTATAGAACAAATAAAGTGGCACACAAACACAGTTTAATATGCCAGTAATAACCCACACCAAATATTCCCACCCTCCAAAAGTATCAACATAGTAAATATGTTGTTTTATTGTTCATCGTTATATCAGTTTTTGAAAAATGGGCTAGAATACATTTGTCTTTCTTTTCTCTGCTCATAAGTGTTGTGCCAGATTCTCTGGCAATTAAAAACATGGGAAAACAACAGTCTATTATACAGATTGCACAGATAATTCATATTACAATATGATGTTACCAACCAGTCCCATTTCTATAGACACTGGTAGATAGAACACAAGTACATCATTGCCATAGGAACTTGGTTACAAGCTGAGAAAGTTCATACAGCAGGAAGAGTCACTCTGTGTGAAGCATTCCAAGTGAGCTTCCTAAGTTCATAAATAACAAACCTTCTTGTACTTGAGCTACAGAAATCCAAAGAACAGCAGGGCTTGCTCTGTGCAGTATACCCAGAGTGAACTTTGTATGTCCATAAATAGCACTCCTGTGCTTCTAGCTCTTCTGTGTTTCAGACTTGCATGCAGGCATATGGACTGCCACAGAGAGAGACTGTTTTTTCTTCCTAAAATTATGTGTGAGTGTGTGTGTGTGTGTGTGTTTTGCCCTGTCCCTCTACCTACCAAATGTATAAGGGTGAACAACTTAGGCACCCCCCAGAAGTAGTTTGATTGCAGCTCCCATCAGCCCTACCCAGCACAGCAAATGATAGGGGATCATTGAAGTTGAAGCCCAACGGCATCTGGAGGGCCGCACACTCCTGATACTAGCACTGCAACTTGGGAGACAGAAATATGACAAAAAGTTTTTCTCTCTTTTTTTGTTCTATTCCACTCCAGTGCATGAGAAACCTTCCCAGGTCTTCTGGTGTCTTCTGGTGGGGGTTATTCCAGCTTTTTTTTTTTGGGGGGGGGGGGCTTTTTGGCATAAAGAACTATCTGTTTCAGCTTTAAAGAAGTTTTGTCATACATGTTACTGAGATCTTACTACATCAACCTTGTAAACATTTTTTCCAGAATATCCCAGAATTCCCCATCCAGCATGACCACTGGCTGTTTTATCTAGTACAAAAATATGTCCTTATCCCCAACCTCCAGCTCTTTGATGCATATTATTATATTGATTGAATTTCCTGTGACCTCTTCAAGCTACCTTGAGGACCTGTTTGACCCAAAGCTGGAAAAAGAAAGAAATGTTAATTCGAGCAGAATTTCTGTCTTGCTGCACTTTAACACTGTGGCTGCTCTGCAACATAGCCACCTTGCTTCAGTATGAATAGCATGAAAGGAACAATGAAGCTCCTAAGAAATGCCTGAGTAACACCTCTAAAGTGGGAACCAACAAAGCTATAACTATGTCTACATAAGTGATCTATACATATAGATTGTACCATGGGTCCTTGCCCTAAAAATATGCAAGCCTGGTTTAAATGGAAATGCATTCTCTTAAAAATGCTGCGGAAATGTCAAGGAAACAACTACACAGCCATCCCCTGTTCATACATATAGCTTTGTAGAATTAAAACAGCCATTATGCTCCATTATGGTGTAGAAAAAAAAATCTCTGAATAAGAAACACACATAGATGGTTGTAATAGGCCATGCTGGGGCTGGATCCGAGGAGATGTAGTTTATTTATATCCCACTTTTTCAAAGATTTGGGATGCAAAGCAGCTTACAAAGAATAGTACAATTAAAAACATAGAAAAGTGAACATTAAAATAGAATTAAACTAATACAAAATACAATCAGTGCAGTTGCTGCCAGGTTTGTCTGGTGGCAGTGGCAAGTAACTACAAGTCATCATGCATTTGGAACCTTTTGATTGGTCCAAAAAAGATATTTCCACAAGATGGATTTTATTTTGTTTTATTTTTAGATCGGTTTGTATTACCAGTAGAAACAGTGTCTATGTGTCTGGTGAAAAAGGAACAAAAGATGACCTGCTAAGTCACAGGTATTATCTATACATAGTGAATGAGCATCCATCCTCTTTCAGAATGGCTACATGGATGCATGAAAAGAGTTTTCAGGAAACGAGGCTCCTTCCCTTGAGTGGGAATGTCAGATCTTATAATGGAAGAGCAGCTGGCTTATCAGAAGTGGCAAATATAATTAATAAAGTTGTATTTTAAAACAAATTAGATTTTTCTTGACACCCCAGGTGATGGTTTCAGTAACAGGGTATTGTTGTCGTTTTCATTTTGATGCTGACATTTGGTGAATTCACTACACCCTTTTCTTAACACAATTAATAGACTTTGGACTTTGTTTCCAAAATATTGAGCATGGCCACTAGCTTAGATTTTTATTTTTTTCTCCTAGAAGCTGTAGATACATTAGTGGAGAACAAACTTAATGATTATTACTTGCCGTGGCAACTAAATGGAATTACCATATTCAGGGATAGTCTTGCTCTAATTAAGTAGGTAAAAAACTGGGTTATATGGTGATTCCAAAAGCCATCTGGTGGGTCACACTTTCAAATAGAAAACTGGAATAAATGGTTTCTGATGCAGCCATGAAATTGTTGTGTGCTTATGAGAAATCTATAGTTTTTGGTGCAGCAATCTGAATGTAAAGGCACTTATTTTAAAATATTATGTCTGGCATCTATGTTCTGTAATTCAGTGCAATAGGCCTGCCTCGCAACATCATAATTCACGTATTATTGTTGTACATGCAACAACAAATGTTTTTTCCCAAACTTACATTTTCAGCATCATAATACTCCTTCCCTTCCATGTTGCTGGAAAGCAGAGGAATGAGTGGAGATATGTCTAGCCCTTTTCCTGTACCTGGGTCAACTGCACAGACCCTTGTTCACTCCCTAACTCTCTGGCAACATGGAAATTGCTGGTTTAGGTATGCTGAGCTCCTGAAAAGGAAGGTTGGAGGAGACATTAGGAGACATATCTCTATATCTCTATATCTGTGTCTCTTGATGCAGAATCTCAGCCCATATCAGTAAGAAATCAGCAAACTGTTGACAAAACATTGCAAATATTTTGTTCCATAGCACTGTCATTCAGTGCTGTTTTTCTCATATGGACACATATGATACCTTTATCATGTTCCTTAAAGTAGTATAAGACACCTGTTTGTCATAGTATGCCATGGTTACCACCTAATTTTGAATTTACTCTGGTTATGCAATTGCTATTTCGAAGATAAACATGGGTTAACTTGCAAGTCTGATTGCTGAGACAATCACATTGTGTGAAGAAAAACAGATTTGTAACATGGTATATGCAGTACCTGTAATGTATACTTTGACCCAGAGAGACAAGGGATGCTTACAGAATTTGATCACCCTGAATACCAGTTCAAACTGACCTAAGCAGCACCTCCTAAACTTATAAGTAGATTATCCTCTGGCTTTCATCCTTTTTGAATGTTGTGATGCAGCTTTTTGTCTAAAATAAAATATATATTTTTAAAATATGTGACCTGAGGGAAAATGAATTTAAAATATATATTTCATAGATTTAATATATATTAAATATTTATTATTGTTAATATATATATTTAATTGTGAATTTTCTTTTATCCCTTTTTGAATAACAGAATTAATGCATAACTGGTAAGCAGAGGCATAGGTGAATGTATTTAAGGGTGATATGGGCCAGACACAGTAATTCATCCAGCCCCATCATAGATAATTATGGTTGAGTCTTTCAGTTACTTTGTGTGATTAGGAATAGCACACATGTAACTGAAAAGATAATGCATTATATATTCAGTCCATGATCTGCTATTTAATTCTAAGATTAGTATTTCAGTTCCACATTGAACCTTACCTAATGTCTGAGCCTGACATGCTGGGGGGGAAAAATAGTGCCCAGAACATGAAATCAATAGACCTGCTGTTTTTGATTAAAAAAAATAATAATACAAAAATAAAAATGTGTTTCCCTGAGGCAAGACCTACACAGATTCCTGATGTGAAGCTCATTATGTTTGTGGTGGACTAAGACTTGACATGTTAGCTAATACATTATTAATGTGGAATGCTTACAAAAAAAAGGGGGGGGGGTTATTTAATAATAAAAAAGAGTCCACTTTTCTCCCAATTGAAAATGCAGCTCCTGAGCAAAACTATTAACTTGACAATCCATAAACCTATTTTTTGCATTTAAAAAAAAGATTAAAAAGACCAGCATTGATAACAAGAAATGAGTTTCAAGAAATACATAAAAAAGTTAATTTGAAGATGATGGTATTAGATATGGAAGAAAAATATTAATAATTGAAGAAAAGTGAGATAAAATATAGAGTGGAATGAAGAGAATGGCAACCAAACACTTAATGTTGCAGTAACTATAAATTCAGACTCACACAAACATATATTGGCCCTCATGATAGATACCATCATAAAGAATTGGGCCCAAAAGCAAAATATAATTAGGTCAGTGAGGAGTAAACAGCAATAGGAAGGATCCAGAATAGTTTGTTCAAAATGTTATTCTAAGGTTAGAGCTATCCCGCCCCCCCCCTTTCTTTATTTCGTTTTTTCCTATTGACTTTCTCCCCATTAATATTGCCTGCCTTCAACACTGGCAAATCTACTGAACTTTTATGAACATGTCTTTTGCACATAGCTTAGCTGCTGTTTGGGTGTCATTTTACGAAGTGCTTGAAGCAAATAAGATCAGTCATTTGCAATGTAATTAAGTGATCTCATTTTAAAAGGATTTTCCTATTTGACCCTGAGAGTCCTTATTTGTTTCATCTCAGTGTCTGAGTTGTGCATGCTGGCAGATTTACTCAAGTGAGTCAGTGATTACAGTATAGCTATGGGTGCAAAAAAAAGCATGCCCTTACTCATTCTGGAAATCATCGTCGTCATCATCATCATCATCCCCCTTCCAACATTCGTTTTTCAACTTTTGTCCTTGTTGGTGAGTTTTGCATGATAGAGCAACCCACATCAAACATGTGGATATTGACTTGCCAACAGTTTCCAGGGACATCAATACCTTGTGCTTACCAATTGGCAACCAAAGATGTAATTCTTCATTAATTTTTCTCTCAAAGGAAGCAATGAGTTATTTTAGAAATTTTCTGTCTGCTGTTTAACAATCTTTCAAAAACATGGTTTGCCAAAACCATTTGGTGATTTGGGCTTTATTCTGAACAAATCTCACAATGGTTGTTTTGAAAAATAAACCAGCATTTTCCGTGCAGAAAATCATATGTACAGAAATATAATTTTCTACACAGAAAAAGCAACCACACATACATTTTGTGGACAGTAAGTGCTGAACCATGAAGATTCTAGTCAGTTCAGGAGTGCTTTCCACATGGTTTATTATGACTCAAAATAAAATAAAAAATCATGTTTCTCAACCATTTTCCAAATATCTTTGAAAATTCATCCCATCTCTATTAAGGAATTTCCACAGTGCCATTTGCTACTACACTTATCTCCAATAGTATGTTCTCTGTATTGTCCCACCAAAATAGATGATAACCTTCCAGAAAGCCTCTTTCTACAGCCATTTACAAGATTAGCAATGTGTGGAACCCTTCTTACAGATGTCTGCAACGATAGGTCTCTTCAGCCATTCAAAACTAATGTTAAAAGTATGGAAGACAGTAATAGCAATGGCAAGTATATTTCTATACCGCTTATCGATGTACTAAGCAGTTTACAAAGTGTAAGCTAATTGTCCCAACAAACTGCGTACTCATTTTAGTGACCTACAGAAGGATGCCAGTTTGGTATTCAACCTGGCTGGTATTGAACTCCCAACCTTGTGGTTTGTGAATGAGTAGCTCCAGTACAGGCATTTAATCACTGTGCCACCAGCGCTTCCCTACTGCTACATATCAGTTTATTTCTGGACCAAATTTTCCAGGCATTTTTTTATGACTTCTTCCATATAATCCAGCCTCAGGTCTTCTGGGGGACATTTCCTTCAACCTGCCAGAATTAGACTGGTAACTTTTACTCTAAGAACATTTTCATTTGCTACACTTTGCAAAGATCAGCCAAGACAAAATCAAAAGTTAAACATGCTGTCTCAATTTAAAACAGTATTAAAGATCTATCTCTTCTGTCAATTACCCAGTTGATTTAAACTATGAAGTTTGAATCATTATATTTCAATCTAGATGATTTAAATCAGTTATGGTTGTAGTAATCATAAGTTTATGTGTTTTAATTTATGTGTTCAATGGTCAGATGTATATCATAATTTAGTCTATGTTGTACCCCACCTCAAGCCTTGTTGTCATTATATTAAGTAAGGAGGGAATGGCATAACTGTCAGCTATAGCTTTAACATAACTTCTAGGTTAAATTCAAGGGGGGGGGGAATCCTTTGGACTAAGATTGAAAGGGAGGATTGTGGAAAAAATGTCCCTCAAGTGAGGGCTTTTTTAAAAAGTCAGCTTTTAAAAGTTGGATTTGGAGAAACAAGAAGGATGTAGTGCAGTGATAGCAAACCTTTTAGAGACTGAGAGCCTCGACAGACTGGCATCAGAGGCTGGCATCAGGGCAGAGTAAGAGTGTAGCATCCACATGATGCATGCCCTGATTGCCTCCATGCCGACATAATGCCACATGCCCCACCACACAGGGGGCAGCATCATGGCACTCCTCTGGCACTGCATCCAGGTGACACAGCACCAAAGGAGCATCAAAAGGCCATGGCACTGGCAGCTATGGCACCCTTTCCGTGGTGCAAAAAGGCCAGATCGGGGCTACAGCATGCAGTTGCTGCAGCCCAATCTAGAACTGAAAGGGTAGGCTTGTTCAACCCCTGAGTGCCAAAACTCAGTGGCATTCCTGTATCAGGTATCACTGGGTGCTGGGGTGGGACTTCTGGGGGGACTTCCACCTTCTGGGGGTGGGACTTCCAGGGGGGAAACCCAAGACACACTCTCTCAGCCTCAGGTTAGCAATAGCAATTCCCCCTCTGATGAAACTTGCCAAGAAAACTTCATGATAGTTTCACCTTAGGGTCACCATAAGTTGGAAATTACTTGGAGGCACTGCACATACAAGTCATACTCTCTCAATCTCAGACAATGGCAATTGAAATCCCCCTCTGACAAAACTTGCCCCATGATAGTTTCTCCTTAGGGTCACCAGGAACCAGAGCTTGGAAGGAAGGGAGCCCATAAGTTGGAAATGACTTGGAGACACACAACAACAACAACAACAACAGCAAGCATAATAAAGCACAGAAGACACAGCAGAATAACAAGAAGAAAGAGAAATAGTGCTTTGAAGCTCCTTGCTTATGCCTCCTCCAGCCAATAGGAAGCTGAGCCACAAGAGGAACATTAATCTTGGCATGCCCACAGAGAGGGCTCTCCGTGCCCAGTGTGGCACACACAGGTGTCATGGGTTTGCCATCATGGGTATAGGGCAGTGCTTCTCAAATAGTGGGGCGGGCCCCCCAGGGGGGGTGCGAGGCTGTGTAAAGGGGGGCGCAAGGCTCAGGATACAGTGTTATGCAGAGGTGTACTTGTAACAATTTTATAGACAAATGATACTATTCACAGTCACGCAGGGGGCGCGAAATGTTTTCTTCTTCCTAGGGGGGGCATGACAGAAAATAATTGAGAAGCACTGGTATAGGGGAATGTGAAGCACATCTCCAGAGACACATGCAGCCCTGGGCCTCTGCACGATACTGTTCCTGCTGTAATTCTTTAACACTCCAAAAGAAATAATCAATTTAAATTTGGATTTGAAGTCACACAACAATCAGACTTGCCCAATAGGCCTTTTATGGTTGTCTCAGTTTGTTCTGTTTCCCAACCAGAGAGCTCATCATGTTGCATAGCTTCTAAAAGATGAATGGATTATATAGGATCCAATGACAAGTCTGCTGCATTTTTGCATTCTCAGATGGTCTTAAAAAGTTGCAGTTTCCCCCTTTTCCTGCTTCTCAACCATGGGTTGCTTGCTACTGTCTGAAAACTGACTTCAAGTACTTTGCACTCAATTAGCTCAGCAGGAAGGAGCCTGCCTTCCTGCTTTGAGAGGACACAACGGTTTGCTTTTACCAGTGGGTTAAGGGCAAGATGAAAAGGAGAAGGTGCTGCAGCCACTCAAAGGGAACATAAAAAGAATAAATATAACTTACATATAGGGGAAAGAGGGGGAGGAGGCTGCTTAGAATTTACCTTATTACAGTATCAGTTCCACTTCTGAATCCTAGGTTGACAGGTTTTGTTATGTTATGTTTATTTTGTACTTGTTCCTTTGCTTTTGACCATAAACAACATCATACTGTGAAATGAAAAGGAATCTTGTAGCATCTTTGAAACTACTGTAACTGTATGAAAGAATTTGTTGGATATGATCTTGTAGACAAAAGAGATCATGTGGCTTTTAAATCACAAATACACCTGGAAAAGTGACTTCAGTGATACTTATCACACGACAACACCTCTAACCTGTAGCTTCTGCATCCCGCAACCACAATTAAGGCATCCCTTATCACTATGGGGGTGTTAAGCACCCTGTATACTTTGCACTGTATTTTGGGGTCCTCATATTTTCATATCTCATATCTGGAGATAGCATCTTTTTGAGGGATCAATAACTTTCAGGAACACTATGTCAGGTTCCCAGGAATAAAGGCAAGCTTCCCTTAGGCATGTAAACATCCAGGCAAACAAAATTTTCAAATCTAAAATACTCCTTTCTTTCCATAAATAATCTGCACTACCTCTTGAAAATTGAGGCAAAGGATCTCTTTGCACCCAAAGCAGTTAGCCAATCTCTCTCTGCCTACCCCTGTTGTGTCTACAGCAAAATTTCTCCATCTATCCATCTCAGGGATATCCTGATCCAATAACTGTTTTTGGACTTTATCACATGAGAGGCAAGTACCCACATCCCATGAATAAATGGCCATTAAATCCTATGAATACCCTGTGAATATCCTGCAAGAGCAGGATTGTTTTCAAACGACACTGCATGATGTCACCATTATCCAGGCATTATCCCATTAATAAAGTATCAAAATTGTGCCACTTTTCATTCACAGGAAAATCCTGTGCATGAAAAGGGGTGTGATTTTGCCTATTTAATCATGGGATAATGCCTGGATGATCAAGACATCATGTGAAAACATCCCGCTATTTTCAGGATATTCACAGATTTAATGGCCATTTATTCACAGGATGTGAGCGTTTGCCTCCCGTGTGATGAAGTCCTTTATTATACTAAAATTAAAATCATAAACCAGTCTGGAATCCTATTGTTGATTCCTGGCACAAGTCATTCGGTCATTGGTTCAAAACACACTGCAGAAATGATCCAGTTTGAGATTGCACTAACCACACTAACCTCAAGGCTAGGGAATCTTGGGAACTGTAGTTTATTGTGGCACCAGAGCTCTCTCACAGAGAAGGCTAAATGTCTCACAAAACTACAGTTCCCAAAATTCCCTAGTATTGAGCCAGCGCAGTTAAAGTGGTTTCAAACTTGATTATTTCTGCGGTATGTTTTGGACCTTTGTTACCTGACCAGATAACCCATTGCTCAGGGCTAGTTTTAAGGTATAAATATGGTTTCAAAACCTAACTTTTGTACACACAGACTGGACTGGATACACATCCGCACTCTGTGTATGTTCTGTGTCACCCTCAGCCTACAGCTTTCCATGGTGTTCTCGATGAACAGGCAAACACTTAAAAACTCAGCTATCCCCTTTCCGTATTTCCTTTTTGATTAGCTCTGTGTGCCGTGTCTCTTTGAACTGATATCTTGTTTGTGTGATTGCACTCTGCATTTTTAAAAAAGAAAACCTTAATTTACCCCTGGAGTCCTCCTCAGTTGGTAGAGGTATACACTTGCGTGAATGATACAAAGCCTTTTGTAAATACTAATTTCCCTGACATTTCAAGTAACCTTCACAGTTGCTGGGGATCCCTCAGCCCTCCCACCCAACACACACATTTTTCTTTAAGAAACAGGGAAAACCCATCCATGAGCTGCCAATACTGCAAGTGCCCCGGTGCAAAACATCACTGATGAGACAGTCATGTTATTCCCAGTCATCTGGTGTTAGTGTCTCCTCCTCTCCCCCTGTGTTCCTTTCCCCTCACTATTCCCAAGCAGTCAATTATCTTTTCCCCCTATATCTTTTCTTTCTTTCTTTCAACTTTATTTCTGACTAGTGTTCCAGGATTATGGAACTGCATGAGTTAAAATAAAATAAAAAATAACAAAATGAGTCATGAGGTAGGGAAATGGGTTAAGGGATTCACAGAGAGAGTGTGATGGCAGCAGCCCCAGTCATGTAGTACCTAAGATGTGCAATATTAAGGTTCTGAAAATGTTATCTTTTCATTCTCTTCCCCCCCCCCCCCCATGCGATTGCTGTAAGCCAAACAAAAAGTTTCTAGGCCAAAACAAGTTTCCAAAAGAATTGCCTTGTTCTCTGATATTAAATCCTTTGTTTATTGATTAGTCAACACCTTAATTCCATTTTCCCTTAGAAAAGTGCATTTTCAAAAATAGAAATGTGTGATATCTAATATCCATTTGTCCATCAGCTTTGGAGACATCTAGCAATATTTCCAGAGGTAAACATTAGCCATTTGAAGAAATTAATTTTTAATATCAGTTGTGCTGGAAAGGTGCTCAAAATATTTTACTATTAAATATTTCATGACATCATTACATAAAATTTAGGCATCACCAGCCCAGGCTCAGAAGACAGTATTACTGAACATCAGCGTATGAGATGTTAAACAGGCCCACTGAGGTTTGTGTGGGTTTTTTCTCTCTCTCCATAATTTAATAATATAACTTAAATTGTTGCTGGCTTTGCAAAATATATCCTTCTGTTGCAGATGTGACTGTTAATTAAGGTGTCTCTAGTGACAGGAAATGGGTTTCAGGGTGATATTTGTGAGTGCATTTTTTTGTCATTGAGGAAATTTGGAATATGCAAATATAGGAAGATTTACAAACTTAATGCACATAAAGGACTTTAATACTTGCTAAATACTGTGCAGGAATAAGAATTTCTTTCTTCTCCCACTTTTTCATCACTGATTTATCTTGAGTTTTCCAAAATCAAGCTTCAAGAGTCATTATATAATAAATCAATTTGTATGTAATATCAGCAAGTCATATGAAAGATGCAGAAACAGAAAACATACATTAATCTTTTAATGTATAATGTCTTTGCGTTTGAAACAGGTTTGTACAGACGGAGAAAACTGAAAGCCTATAAAATAAGCACAAACAGAGGGGACCCACTGTAGGAAAAATGAATATTTCGTCCTTCTTCCTACAAAAATCAAGTTTTCACTTAACATAAAGTAAAATGCTAGGGTATTTCATGTACAGTTCATCAGCTATACCTGAATTTAAAATAGGAATGGTTTGGATAATGAATGTAATACTGCAGATATAGATATCAGTGATGGTGGCCTTAGCAAACCATAATGTTTTGCTAAGTGTTATAAAACCTAATGCTGGCAGTTTACTCATGCACAAGTCAAAAGGACATACAGGCATTCAGTATATTTCTGCAAAAACGTGCAAATGCATGGTACAGTTTTGCAGTCATGGCTGATTTCACTGGGGGAGGTAGGATAAAATCACCAAAAGCAGAGACAGCAGGTCATCATAGGCAGAGAAGTCTTTTGAATAACATCAGCCAGCAACTTTCACAGAAAAAGTTGCCATCTGTAAGCAATCAAGCAACTTTCTTTTAAGTTGTTTTTGTTGCTAACTACCATCAAATTGACTTCAACTCATGGCAACCCTGTGAATGAGATTACTTGTCCTCAACTGCCCTGCTCAGGTCCTACAAGCTTAGGCCCATGGCCTTGCTGATTATCCATCTTCCATGTGGCCTTCTCTTTCTACTGCTCTCTACCTTTCCTAGCATTACTGTCTTCTCTAATGATTCATGTCTTTTCATTTTGTGGCCCAAGTAAGTGCAGTCATCCTGGCTTCCAGGGAGAGTTAAGGCCTGATTTCTTTGAGAACCTATTTGTTTGTCTTCTTTGCCATCCATGGTCTTCTTGACCATCAGCACTCTTCTCCAGCACCAGAAAATCAACTCAGTCAATCAATCAATCAATCAATCAATCAATATTTATTGAACAGCCCTAGGGCCATCTCAGAATACCTCAAAACATAGTAATACATACAATAACATTGTATAGAAAGTCTATAGAGAGTATAAAAGGATAGAAATAAAATAAAAAATATAAAATATTAATAAAATACAATATATGTACAATACAATACAAGTACCTATGAGTTGCTTTTCTTTCTAACCATCCAACTCTCACATCTGTACATTGTGATGTGGAATACAATGGCTTGGACTGTCCTCACTAGTGTTCAAAGTTATAGCTTTGTACTTAAGGATCTTGTCCAGTTCTTTTATGGCTGCTTTTCCCATTACTAGTTTCCTTTCTTGAGTGCAGTCTCCATTCTGCTCTATATCCAAGATATGGGACCTTTGATTATTTAGATTTTCTCTAGAATGAATACTTGTAGCTCTTATTATTTTTGTTTTCTTAATATTCAGCATTAAGCCTATCTTGGCACTTTCCTCCTTAACTTTCTTCAGTAATTGTTCCAGGTCCTTGTTTGTTTCTGCTAGTAATATTATGTCATCTGTGTATCTTAGGCCCCATTCATACTGGGGTAAAAGACATGGAGGGAACTGGGATGATCCGGATGCCCCTCCCCCGAATCGCTCCGTTAGCAAGTGCCCACTACAAATTGAAATCGAATGCATTTTGACAGAAATCGAATGCATTCTGTAGATTGGCCGCTGCCAATCAAGCTATCGTCATGGTGACGTTTGCAGGGCATCGGGGGAAGTCTCCTCCCTTTTTAAAGAGCCAGGCAGAGAGGTTTCAGCGGCTGAAGCAGGGAGAGAGATGCCTCTCTCTCTCTCTCTCTCTCTCTCTCTCTCTCTTTTTTAATAAACTTGTGGGCTTTTGGGTCAGATCTGCCCCTGTCCCAGGCAGAGGATGGGATTGCCATGCATTTTTTTTAATGCTTTTAAAAGCAACATTAGCTTTCCCTTTGCTTCCCTTGCTGTATCTGCTCAAGAAGACAAATCATTCGCATATTTGCTCAAAAAAATTGGTAAAAATGTAACATTGATTGTTTGCAACATTTGTAGCTTCTCTCTCTGCAGAAAGCCAGTGCAAGCCTGGCTCCATCTGCCTCTGGAATATAAACCATGCGCATGTGCGCTCAAAAAAATGGTTAAAAATGAAACATACATTCTGGAATATAAACCATGCGCATGTGCACTCAAAAAATGGTTAAAAAAATTGTTTGAATTTGAAAAGGGGGGGGGTTGCCTGACATGAGCTCCGTTCATGACCTGATTTTTTCCTCCTGCAAGGGAAGGAATGCCCAGCGACAGAGGGCTTTGGGCAGGGGATGCAGGGAAAAGAGGCTCCTAAAGAATGCCTTCCCTTGCTCCCTTCTTCCCAGGGCTCTTTCCTCCTCCCCCTCCCCTCCGATGAGGGGAGGAAATGCCTTGCCCTTTGCCCACCCTCTGACCTAAATCCCTCCCTCAATTTGCCTCGATCGTGATCGAGGCCAAAGTTCTCATTCCCAGGACCCGGGTTTTTTAAAAAGAAACAGCATTTGCGCCGATTTCAAAAGACCCGCGCTAGGGGCCATTTAACACGGAACGGGTGTGCAAGCCCCGGATTCGCTTGTGTGAGATTCGGGGTGAGTAGGAACTTCACGTGATTGAATCGGTTTCAAAACCGATTTTTTTTGTAATGTGAATGGGCCCTCAGGTTGTAACTGTTCCTTCCTCCTATCTTCACTTCTCCATCCTCTGAGTATAAGCCTGTTCTGCATATGATATTTTCTACATGTAGGTTGACTAAATAGGTTAATAGTATGCAACCTTGCCTTACCCATTTACTGATGGGGAACCATTCTGTTTTTCTGCATTCATTTCTGATGGCAGCCTCTTCTGGGGTGTCACCCAGTGTGATCTGAACCCCACACACCCCCTATTGATGCCACTGACTATGTTTCTGACTTCTGTCCATAGTTCATCCGGTTCCTGGTAAACTAAGATTAATACTGAAATCTGTTTCTTACATTTTCGTTAAATTCTGTTGGGTTGTTCTTCATGTCATATGATGCTAAGGATACTGTTACCCTGAGGTTAAGAGGTTCATGTGGAAAGGGAATTGTTGAGATTGGATAAAGGAGGGAGGATGTGATTCCCTTTCCTCTGCATACAGCATAGATTTGTTTGTAGGCCACACAGTTTAAATGGGTTTAAATGGGTTTGGAGCAGGAAATGTGGAGCCATGGTGCTTGAAAGTTAGTTTAAAGTCAGTTTAAAGTTTAAAGGTTTTTTAAACTGTGAAGTGTCATGGTGCTAAACAAGAGTCAACTATCAAAGTTAAAATCCTTTCCCCAAAGTAACTGGAAACAGATAATTGTGATGGCCGATGCCTTTCCCCCTATTGCTCACAGCTTCTTTTGAGGGAAGAGGTACAAGTGGGTGGGAATATTATACCATACCACCTCTGAAGTTTGTGTAAACTACTTCTATTATTTATTGCTTCTTTTCAAAGACTTTGAAGTACATAACATTTTGTCCATCATTTTAATAGAAAATCAGACATGAGAGCAATATCAGCACTATCTAGGAGAATTGTGTAGAGGGGAAATGAAAGAAATATGGGAAACTGTGCTATTTTATTGTTATGGGCTATGTCTAAATATAGTGTAATGCTGGCATCATTTCCCCCCCTGAAAGCATGGAAATATGTTGCACATGTACCTTTTTATTATATTTGGCAAGATGCCTTGCATATAATGACCTTTATTTTTAAGCCGCTATCTGACTATTTTGTCCTAAAAGGTGGAATAGAAGAATTTTAAATAAAATAAATGAAATGTAAGTTGCTTATCATCTTTGGGAACAGATTTCACATGCTATAAATCACTTATGGAAATAAAACAGACTCTTTTCAACATAGGCTGCAATTTTATACATGTGTAGCTAGGAGTAAACCACACTAAGATCAGTGGGATTTCTATGTGGCAGTTGGGCTGCTTCTGTAGGAAAATGTGTGTGTGTGTGTGTGTGTGTGTGTGTGTATCTTTAAGTCACCTACTAACTTATAATTAACTTATGAATTTCATAGGGTAATTTTAGACAGGTTATTTTAGTCAACTTCAGAGATAATTTGACAAACTATATAGCCTACAGCACCTGATATTTTTGGCAATATCCCATCCAGTTACTAAGCAGGATTGACTCAGCATAGAAGCCAAGATCAGATGGGATCTGGTGCCCTCTGGGTATCTAGGCTCCCTGTAAAAAATACCATATCTTATATCTTTGCATTGGTTTCCTGTCTGTTTACTCAATTTGAAGGAAAGGAAGCTTCAGAATTAAAATATTTTCTATTCTATTTCTGAGCCTTTCAGTCATCATATATAGAGTTCAGCATGGTTCTTCTCAATGTAAGGAATCTGCCACAATTATTTTCCAGTTATAATAGTCTTATTTGCATAGGGCAGGTGTTTATACTGTTCCAGTTTCTGGAATACCAAATAGCTGAAAGCAAAATATGCAGACACATTGGACTTCACCTACCATAGCTTGGCATTAAAGTTTCAGTGCACTCTGATGGTTTTGTTTTATTTATATTAAAAAATTCTATGGTTTACTAGTAAATTATTTAAAGCAATAGAAACAAATAGAAAGACATTTCCTTTTGACACTTGCAGTTGGAGATTTAAGGGCAATACAAGATATATGTTCTATTGTAATCCTCCCCTCTTTAATGCAGTCCATGGGGGAATGAGAGAGATCACAAGTGCCTGCTCAGATTTATTGTAATTACTGAGCTACCATGTACTATAGTTGTGAGAAGTGCATTTTTAAATGATGTTCTGAACTAGAACTGTAATCCTGCCTCGATCCATCTGGGAGAGGCAGGAAAATATAAATAAAAATTATTATTATTATTATTAATAGTAGTAGTAGTAGTAGTAGTAGTATAATTCTCAAGCAGGCATTTTCACCTATTCCTCTCAACAATGTTTCTTGATGGCAACATTTACATTTCATATGTCTGTTGAGTATTTATTTATTTATTTATTTATAAATCTGTTGAAGGGGGAAAACACAATTTGGCCATGCAAAAAACATAAGCAGCATGGAGAATTAAAACAGTAATTAAAATACACTATTGCAGGAAGGGATTAAGAGTGGATGGTAATGTACAAAACTAATTTAGCCCCATGCCACATGGCCCCATGCTGGGCAGCTGGGCAGCAGGTCTGTCACTTGCAGTTGCTGGAACAAGAAAGGCAGCCTGGCACCATGATGTCCACAGTGTTCAGACAAAATTGCTATTATTTTAGTCCCTGTTACCAGCTCTGTCAATGTGATTTCCTAGGCTAGATTGGGACCAAATTGCTTTTTGGGGGGCATGGACTGTCATGTTCTGGCAGTTTACTGGTCATTGATGCTCTGTCTCACTAACAGATTGAGAGGTTTGGATACCTGAAACCTACCAGGGAGCATTTTCTAGTCCAC
>NC_056526.1:132247709-132252308 GCF_019175285.1 Sceloporus undulatus | reverse complement strand
TTATTATTATTATTATTATTATTATTATTATTATTATTATTATTATTATTATAGTTTATTTCTAAAGTGCTGTAAATGTACACAGCGCTGTACATAAAAATGATCAAATCAAGAAAAATAAAACCTGCCAATGGTGTACAATCTACAAAATACATATAAAACAATAGGTAATAGTATAAAATAGAATTGGTTAAAATAAGCAAGCAACAATTAAAAATATACTTCAGCAGCTCTGGAAAGTTAGAGGAGTGAGGATGAAAAAGAAATAAGCTTAGTCTTGGTACACAATACTAGGATGAATTATAGGTGATGAGTTTAACAAGGGCCAAGATGGGTTTACTGCAGATGAGGACAATCCTCATACTGTAGTTGATTCAATTGGGCAGAACACTGTAGTGGTGGGATCATTCCCCCTGTGCAGTCAGGGTGTGCTGGCCTTCTTTGCAGATACGTGGAGACAGACAGCTCATGGGATGACTGGCTGCTCAAAATGCTTGGGAGTTGGCCTAAGGAACTGCTTCAGGCTTCAGAGAATCCATATATCCTGATAAATATGAGAGTGATTTAGGCTGCACTATGTTGCTGGAGCATTTTGATGTGTGGCATATGACTTCTTGACATGTGAACTAAAATGCAATTCTGAGTGGGCATCTATTTTGGAGCTCTGCATATTAGTTAATGATTGGCAGTGTGCATTTTATGGGAAGCCACATTTGCATCACTCTGAGCAGGTCCCAGAACATTCAGAGGTTAAAGAGGTCCAGCTGGGCTCTGGGACATGCAAGGAAGTTGTAATCACTTCATGTGGTGTGAGTATATATGAAGGTAACAGAGTTAGCTGGAGGTTTTATGTTTGTACATGGAGATCACTAGGCAACTTCTAAATAATAATTTTGCCATGACCTTCACTAGCTGGAACTGCATAGACAGAATGATACCTACTATTTTAAAATGAGGGATGCAACCATGAGTTTATTGCACTCACCCTCCCTTCCATTCAGCAGTTGGGTGGATGGAGCTATATATACTCCATTACAATGTAGCAATAGTAAGATTAAGTTCTAATTTTGTTTTGGGTTTTTTTTCCCTTTGCAGGGATCGTAGGGTTAACTGTTAACAGAAGAAGCTTCATAATGTGGCCATGCTATGGTGTCCTGGCTAGTTCATTAGGCACAGAGAAGGTCCTTAAGAACCCATCTTGGCAAAAACAAACAGCAGCCATGCAATGGCAGGAATATGTAAGTATGATGTGAATGGGGCTCACCTTTGATGATATGGGAGATTTTCCCTCTGACATTTTTCTACCTTGGAGGCAATGGAGATTATCAGATGGGAGCAAACCTCCATCCTTAAAGCATGCTAATTGCATGATCAGGGGGAAGATTATCACAACCCTGAGTGCTTATGCGATCATTTTGCCATCCAGAAAGAGTAATGGAGCCATCATTGAGTGTTAACGGGAATTTCCTTTAATACCCAGTGATGGCTCCATTACTCTTTCTTCATGGCAAAAGGATGGGATAAGCATGCAGAGTGTGTGATAATCTCCCTCCCCCCATCACGCAATTAGCACACTTTAAAGACAGAAGCAAGCTGCTTTGCTAATCTCTAATTATCGGTGTTGCAGGGTTTGGCTAACCTCAAAGGTATTTGGTCCTAGAGAAGCAGCAAGTAAATCTAGAAATTTTCTTTTTTGCTGCAAGAAAGTCTTCAAAAACTACAGTTTTGTAAGCTTGTTTGCAATTTTACACTTATTCTGCACAAAATTTGCACATGGCTGTTTTTCACAGAAAGCTAACATTTCTGTCCAGTAAATAATATTTCAGCACATGCTGGACTGTGATGTTTTCCAGGCAAAATAACCATGTGTTAATTTTGCACACACATAAAAATCTTCAATTACAGTATTTTGTTGTGAGGGGACTATACCTGGCCTGGGGAGGTCTTCCCAATATATACTGGGCATGAGGTCCTGAAGAGCCCGACCTCACCAGCAGCTTCACTATCATTTCCACTCTATTTGTTGTTGTTAACTGCCCTTGAGTTGGCTTCAACCCATCTTCAACTGCTCTGCTCAAGTCCTGCATGCTAAGGCTCATGTCTTCCCTGGTTGAGTAAAAATATCTGGCATGTGGTCTTCCACTCTTTCTCCTGCCTTCCACCTTTCATAACATCATTACCTTTTCTAATTTTTCATTTTTTCCTCATGATGTGCTCTCTGTAGATATTAAAAATTATTAAATTATCCATCTTTCATGTATGTCACTTTTCCTCAGTATGGCTGAATAAAGTTAGACATCTAATTCCTGACTGCCTGGTACAACCATGCAGTGGGAGATGGGTGTTTGCTGCCCTCTACAAAGGAAAATGAGACCAGTTTAAACAATGAGGCACTTTGCACCACAATGGAGAGGCTGAGGATGGAGAAAAGGTTATTTAAAGACTTTTGGGCCCCTCCTCTTCCTCTTTACTTCTTGGACATTAGGAGAATACATAGTTGTGATTTGCATGGGATGCAGAGAGTAAAATCATTTGCAGTTTCTTCCATCTGAGATTTCTATTTTTGAATGGCCTGTTACAGACTGCCAAAATAAATCTGCTTCGGGTCTCTTTGGAGATATGCTATTTAAATGATGCATGGGTCCTGAGAGTCCAGAAGTCGCACCAAAGCCGCACTCCATTCCTAAGCACTTGAGTGCAGCTTTGGTGCAGCTTCCGGATTGTTAGGACCCATGCATCATGTAAATAGCATATCTCCAAAGAGACCCGAAGCAGCTTTATTTTGGCAGTCTGTAACAGGCCAATGTTTTTTTTTTTTGGACAAATATTAATTTGGTGGACAGTTGGGAGATGCCTGATCAGGTTGTGGCAGACATTACTGCCTAGCATGGCATGACCTGGTGTCCAGTGGTCACCCATTTAGGGAGAATGCTGGAGCTGTTTAAGGATCAATGTTGTGATGGCAATATATTACATGAGTAGCAAGCATGGGGTTGTGGTTTGAGCATTGGGCTATGACTCTGGAGACCAGGGTTTCAATCCCAACTTGGCCTTGGACAAGCCACATGCTCCCATCCTCAAGGGAAGGCAATGAGGGTGATTGGGCCTAGGTGGGACAATGCAGTAGCACTCAGGTTAGTAGGCTACTAGTTGCTCATGTGGTCTCTACAGCCTGTCTGGCCCTGTATTTATTTTTGTGATACTAGGTAGCTTTTATTAGCAACCTTAGACTGTAATCCTATACTCATTTGGTATAGCATCTGAATTCTGAATAGAGATAGATAGACAGACAGACAGACAGATGCATACACATATACATATGCACACACAAACATATTTATAGGATGACACTATTAGACCATAGTGAGATTTCTGGTGAAATGTATTTAACTATGGTATTTTTAAAATAGAATAACATTTTTATCAGGAAATTGTGATTAAGAAAGTAGAAGAAAAACGGAGTATGGAGAAGTAATAATAATAATAATAATAATAATAATAATTTGTTTTATTTATATACCGCTATTCCAAAGATCATAGCGGTGAACAGCAAGCAAGCTAATTAGCAAGTAAGCTAATTTGCCCCCAACAGTCTGGGTACTCATTTTAGCGACCTCAGAAGGATGCAAGCCTGAGTCGAGCTTGGGCCCTTTTGCTGATCTTGAACTCGCAACCTTGTGGTTTTGAGTGAATGGCTGCAGTACAGGCATTTAACCACTGCGCCACCAGGGCTCCATCAGGGTAAAAAAAATTAATGTTATATTCTATACCTCAGAAAATGATAATTAATTTAAATGGAATGTAAACCCTCTGTGTAGTTGTTTATGAAAGAAAGGAAAGGGAGAAAAAATGTATATATGATGAATTAGGAATCATATAATTTGTATTATGTGCTATGAAAATAAATAAATAATAAGAGAATTAAGTAAAAAAGAATTTATCTTCTGCATAAATTTTATCTACATTGTTAGTGCAATCAAACCTTTTCACTTGGAGTAAGTAAAGCTAAAAGAGGGAGAGGGAAGGGAGGGAGGGAGAGAGAGCGAGAGCGAGAGAGAGACTGAATTCCAGTAAGCACGCACAATGTATTTTATTTGGCAGCTTAACAGTTTCACTTGTTAAAAGTGTTATAGTTCCATCAAAGTTTAATCCCCAGCTCTGTCAACACAGTTAATTGAGTCATGAGAACCATCCCTTAGGAGAAATGGGTTGACTGAAGCCCTAACAATGTTCACATCTTGTTGGTCTCTATGTTAGGATTACCATATTTTGAAAAGCAAAAAAAGAAGGTACATTTATGTACTGACTAGTTTGATCACCATTCACTATGATGACTTGCAATTTAAATACCACTATGGTATACGTTATAATAATTACTAATGCTCCTAATCTTCATAATATTTAAATAACAGTTTTGCCTTCTCTTTTCCCCTTCCCCATTTCAGCAGCTACTTCACCCATTCCACCAAGCTTCTCTTTTCCATTGCCCCTGTGCAGAGAGATTCTCCTTCAGTCACCTCACTGAGCTAGCTCAACTTCCCCCTCCAGGTTTCTCCCCTACCCCTGACTTTCTCTCTCTCTCTCTTTAAAAGCTATTAT
>NC_056526.1:132196973-132247699 GCF_019175285.1 Sceloporus undulatus | reverse complement strand
TATTATTATTATTATTATTATTATTATTATTATTATTATTATTATTATTAACCTTTATTTATAAAGCGCTGTAAATTTACACAGCGCTGTACATGCAATCTTTTTAATTGGACGGTTCTAATGGAGCTAATGGAGTTCTCAGTGGAGCTGGTGAGAACACCACGAAGAAGCCACACCAGCAGGCAAGAGGTAAAGCAGCAGCAGCAGTCATTTTAAAAATCCTTGGTCATGTTAAAAAAAAATCTGCACAGATGTATTAAAATGGCTTTAATAAATAAAATAAAAAGTCTGCACAGACAGAAATTTTAGTTTCGGGGAGCGGGGTGGCATGGCTCAGAAAAGGAAGACATATGCTAGCCTTGCTCTGTGGCCTTGTCTGCACTGCTGAGGATACTTCAAGGGCAGAAAGGTGTGTCCTGGCTCTGGCACTGCCCCAGCCTTCCTCTGTTATCTAGTCTTCCATTCCTGCACTGAGACAGCTATTTAGAATGGCATCCAGTGAGCTGACATCCACATCCACATCCACAATACCACAGGTCACACACATATGAGGTCAGAGCAAGGTGCTCAGCAATAATGACATGGGTAGATGCCTCATTCTGACCTCAGAGGAAGAGACTGGGGATAGCAATGGATGTGCAGGGTGGCTCAGTGAGATGTCCTTGCAGCTAGCCACCCTGGCACAGGAACAGAGGGCTCCTGATCTTTCTGGAAGATCTGGAGTAAAAGGTCAGCTTTTTTAAAAAATCATATTCTGGTTCTGGTGCTGAATGTGCCAAATGTTTTCTGGACTGTCTGCACCAGAAACATGGGTTAGGCCATGAGTTGTCCAAACAGAACACCGCTAAAATGGGGAGGGGAATGGGCCTATGCAAATTTTGGTCCATGCAAATAAGTCTTATGTAGCACAAATATAAATTTCTTTGCAAAATTCTTTATTCTATACAAATTCAGCAGTGTGCTTTGTCATGTCACTTGAGATGGCTTCTCTGACTCATATTACAACAGAGAATATTTTCTGCTTTCAAGAAGCTTGACTCCTGTGTTTTGTCTTATAATGCCTGGATAGACAGAGTGAAGCTAAACTGAGATTACTGGGCGAAGTCTCAAGCCCAAAGCTTCTAGGGATGTAGAAGTAAAAGTCAAATATTATTTGAAACAAACTCCTCTGTTATTTCTTTGGTGTTCTAACTAGATCAGTCTTACCTGACCTTTGCTCTCTATCTGAATGCTTTTTTGTTTTGTTTTATGTTTCATCTGCACTGCGCTGCATAACATATATTTTTAAAACAGAATTGTATGACTGAAATAGAATGTTTCTTCAGTAACTCTGAGCAGTATATGCAGCTCTGAAATGTTTTTCATATGTTCTCAATTCCCATACACAAACAGTGAAAGAGCTCTTTTTTCCCATCTGAGATGCATTACTTTGCTTTCAAGCTTGTCCACGGAGAATGCCAAGTTACATTTCTGTATAGAACAACAGTCAGGTTCTTTATTTGTTGGCAAGCAGCCAATGTTAATTTTGCTGAATGTTATTTGCATGTTTGAATACATTTCCTACAGTCACTTCCTTCCTTACTCAGAGGGCCTAGCTTTTAAAGGCCCATTTTCCTTTCTCCAGATTTCGATGTGCGTATGGTATGCGTAAACTTTACAATCTTTTTTTGTTGTTGTTGTTGTTCTTGCTTTGCCTTGCCAACAATTAATTTCTGCTCATATCCTATGCTTTCTGCTTTGCTTTCAATCACGGCCCTGTTTTTTAGCCAATATATTGTTATCCTTTCCTATTTTTCCTCTCCAATCATAAAAAGTAAAATTGAATTATTTGTGCATAATAACCTGTATAAAGACTTTAATAGTACTCCTAGCACAAGTACTTCATCCTCCCCCCCCCCCCCAAAAAAAAAAAAAAAAATTCACACACACTGTGTAGGTATCACACATAGGATATAGCTCTGAAGCCCAGTATCAGCATATTACAGGCAGAAAAACTGTTTTGTAAGGAGGATCGGTGATGGGAGGTAATAGCTTACTAGGTTTTACCATTGAACATTGTATTTGATTATCATAATTATTTCAGCCACAAATTTCCAATGCATATTTGCTGTCACCAGACTACAAAGCAGTGTTCTCCACACAGAACAGCCTAACTGGTATCAACATGATTTCAGTGTAACACCACAATCCTAATAGGGTACAAATATGGAGTCAGGGAAATTCTTTGAGAGACACATGTCTTAGGTTTCTTGTCAAATTGCTTCTGCTAAGTGTTTGTCAAGCATTTGCCACAGTTTTTGGAATTCTAATTCTACTGAAGAAACTGTGTGGATGTCTTGCTGCAGTTTCTAAGTCCTACTATAGTTGTGATGGGAAGACAACAGGGTGAACCAATAATTTAAGTTAGTATTTTTGCCTCAACTACTTGTTCATTTACTTCCATCCCCCTTTCCCTGGTGAAAGCAAGGGACTAAACTAATAATAATAATAATAATAATAATAATAATAATAAAGTTTATTTATATTTCCCACCTCTCCCAAGGATCGAGGCGGGGATACATCAATAAAATAATACAATAATACAAATACAATTAATAAAACACTAATACTGAATTTACCACATTCCTATTAGTTCTCTAAAAATAGTTCATCAGTAGCATGGGCAGAGAAGACAAAGACTAATTATTTTTAATCTGCATGTAATTCACTGATCTGGGTTGTTTTTGTTTGTTTGTTTTTGTTTTGACATTTCTGTTACAAAACCAAGTTTGCAGTGCACTTGAAAAGAAGTAAAAATAATTCTCTTTTTGTATTATACTTATCTTCTTGCTCAGGTAAGAAAAACAGGAAAGCCCTGGGAATCTATGTAATCAGAATAGACAAAATGGAGACAAATCAGCTAATGGTCTGACAAAGGAGATTATCAGATGGGAGCAAAGTGGATGGCTCCCATCCTTAACCAGTGCAAGGGAAAGGTTATCACACCACTGCATGTTTATCCTGTTCTTCTCCCATCCATAAAGAGTAATGGACCTGTCATTTGTTATTAATGAAAACTCCCATTAATACCAAATGACAGGTCCATTACTCTTTATGGACCGGAGAAAAATGGGATAAGCTTGAAGGTTATGACAATCTTCATCCTGATTGTGTGAATACCATGGGTTAAAGATGGGAGCAATCTGCTTTGCTCATGCATATGATAATCTTCTTAATAAATTCAAAGGTATACGCACCCTTGACTTGTTTATTGCATTAGTAAGCATTCACATTAATAATTTACTGGAATTGTTTTTATTGTAAACTACATATTAATTTTAAGGTGGCATTTAAAGTTGTATTATTTTACCCCACTGAAAGCTTCTTATTTGGATGTTTGCAAAGTCTTTTTTTTTTTGGTCTCTGGATTCCGTGTGTGTGTGTGTGTGTGTGTGTGTGTTTGAAAGAGATGTTAAAAATAAATATACACAGAAAGGATGAAAGAAACAAAAATGATGATCTATAATAATAAAATGCCCTTTTTTACAACAATCCAACATAAACAACCTCTCCTGCCCCCTCAACTACTGTATATCCAGTGGGGGACATTCTCAACAATCCAAAAGTTGGCTGACTGAATGCTCAGCTCACCAACATTTTGTTCCTTCTTTGGGAAGCAAGGAAAGGAGCATCTCACTGCTGCTTTTCATTTCTTCATATTGTCCTCCAAAAATATATATTTAAAAAAAATGTCAAGATCAGCTGTGTGAAATACAGAAAAAGAAAGTAACAATTTCTATACACCATGGACAGAAAAACACATTTGCAAGGCATTCACATGCGACATATTGTGCATGTGAATAGCAGCAGAAAAAGACTGTCATTCTGAACAAAGTTTACCTTAACATTACTGGATGCAGAGTTTATAATTGAAACCATTTAAACTGGCTGGCAACAGCTGCACTTCATGACTAGATTTTTCCCTTCATATTTATGAGGCTTACAGCTGTTTTAAATCCACATCTTGGTTACTGAAGACAAAAACAAATAATTTTAGCTCCTCACATTCTTCTATGATATTAATGATGATGTCCTAATCTCCATTCTTTTTCAATGTCTCCCTCCTCCTCTTCTCTGTGTTTTTGTCTTGCCCATCACTCTATCTCAACCTCCATCTCAGTTTTCAGCTGCCCAGCTATTCTTGTCCATTTTTCATCTTTTTCTATTTGTTCTCCCCATTCTAATCTCTTCTCCCCCACTCCTTCATCTGGCCTCTTCCTCCACTGCTTTTGCTCCCCTCTTATCTGTCTATGCTCCTTTCCTACTATTTCTCTGAATACCTTGCTTTCCCTCATGCGCCTCTGCACCATGAGGCAGTGTGTCAAATAGCACCATAGGATTCCTTTTCTGATCCACCCTCTCTCCTATTTTCCTTGTTGTTGCTGGCTGCTTTATGATGCCACAGGGTGAAAAGTCTGGGGAGGACTTAAGAAGATAATGGTAAAATGGGAGTATAAGACATTGATGAACAACTGTCACAAGGGTGTTCTCGACAATGGTTCAAGATCACCTTTTTACCTCAGAAACATCCAAAGACTCCTCTTGAATGACATTAGCCCACCATTCACCCTGCCTTAATACACCTTGCCTAAATATTTCAGAGTTTAGATCCCCAGTGTCCTTCTCTTATAAAACTGCTTAGGGAGTACTTAAGTTCACTGATAAGTGGTATAGAAATGTACTTGCTATTGCTGTTGCTATGCTTTTCCCACAACATCGCGGCAAAGATTTTCCCACAACATCACAATTAGAGAGGATTTATCCCAGGAAGAACCAGGAATGCTCCAGCAACAAATCATTCATGGGGAAAGACCATCAATGATTTGTCACTGGAGCATTCCTGGTTCTGCCTGGGATAAGTCTTCTCTAAGTGTGATGTGTGGGAAAATTTTTGATGCAATCAGATTCCCATATAAGGAGAAAAGATTTTAGAAGGAAAAAAGAAATCCTGTGAAATCAGTTTATAGTGTTATGTTCTTTGAGCAGTGGAGAACCAGTAAAGGGAAAGCTCATATCCACCTGATCCTGTGGAATTGTACCTTATAAATAAAGCTGGAGTTTCATACAATTTATATTACTAATGAATGACCTTTAGTGGATGGTGTGTGTAAAGAACTAAAACACAGTTGAAGTCTAACTGAAGTCTTTGAGTAAACTGGAACAAAGTCAATGTACAAGCAAAGTGATGTACACGTTGTAACCAACTATCAAAAGAGATACCATCGTAAGTTCTTTCTGTAAATAAAAGTTATTTTCTTCTTGTTCACAAAGGAGTGGCTTGAAGTGATTTATAAGCAACAACATCACAAACACGCTACCAAGAATATTAAATATACTTGATAATAAAGTAGCTGAAGTAAGGGGGAAGACCAAGGGTTAGATAAACACTTCTGAGGGAAGAAAAGCCTCAAACTATTTAGGATAAGACAGGAGAAGAATCCTGTGTAACCCAGTGGTCACATTCAGCTAAACCTCATCTGTCTTCATCTGACTCTTAACCCACTGATTCTTCCCTCAACTCACTGCTGCCTGACTCACTGGCTCCATCCCTTCATAGCCACTCACCCCACTGCAGCCATTCCCCTACAGACAGCCTGAATCAGGATTGGCTTTGAAAATCATATCTGACTAGTGACTCATCACATCAACCACAAAATAAAGAGATCAGACATGAAAATTTGGTTTTAAACTAGAGCCACTTTATTTGATCTAAAATTTATTTACATGGCTTGAACCTAGGAAATAGCAAGAGGCGAAGCAACCTGATCCAGGTCCAGCTTAGGATAGGTCACCCCATGACTACTTCCTCAATCTTCCCTTGGGTAAAACACCTGTCCCCAAGGGCAATCTAATATGATGGGTTGCTCCCTCACTAGTTAGTATGTGGAAGGCAAACTACCTAAAGTCCCATGACTTTATGAGAGAGAACAAACCCCCCAGGTCAGCCCCAAGGGCAGACTCCATTCCCACCCACAGGTTCTTTGGCCTGTTGAGGCTGGTCCAGAGCCCACCACTTCACCAAAAGGGTACACCAAACTCTTACATTCTCTCCCACTTCCTGCCAATGACAACCTATTTATCAACACCACCCTATGCCAATTGATCCAGTCCCTGAGATGGGATAGGCAAAAAAAAGAGTGGGGGGTAAAGAGGAGAATCTCCCTACTGAGCCCCAAGGCAACTAGCAAAGATCATACTACACTTAGGGTGAAAGGGTGGGTTGCATAATGAAGAAACAAGAGGGCTTGTGAAGGGCTCAGCCTTAAATAACTCCCAACTCCCTCTCCATCACATGTCTTGGAGGCTTTCTGAAAGCCAGCTTGATTCTGACCACTATTCATGGACATCAACAAATCATACTCTCCCCCACAATGTTGTTCACCATACAGATCGGTATGTAATGTTGCAATGAAAACACTAACACTGCATTGTTCCCAGGAAATAAAATTACAATTGGTCCTCCATATCCACAAATTCTTTATCCACGGATTTTGCCATCCACATATTGAATTTTAAAAAAAATAATTTAAAAAAACCTTGATTTTTCCATTTTATATAAGGGACATCATTTTGCTATGCCATTACCTTTAATGAGACTTGAACATTTACAGATTTTGTTATCCATTTGAGGGGGGGAGGGTCCTGGAACCAAACCCTAGTGGATACCAAGGGCTCAGTGTATATGTTTAGGGAAAAAATATTTTACATTTTGAATTAAGGTTGTTCTTGTCATTGTTTAATGCAGACCTGATATAATTAATATCATCATGCTGACTTGAACACTGAAGAAAGAAACAATCCAAACATCAATCAGCAATGAGAAAAATGACATTAAAAGTAGAGGAAATTTTACAGAAAATAGTTTTTTTGCGATATCTTTAAAGAACTGTATTTTTAGCTAGCCCATCTCTCCAAAAGTTGGGAGTTTTCCAGCCCCCTTGGAGAATATCAAAATAGTCACCCATTTTGAAATTAAGGTGGCAAATTTCCTTTGCTGTTATGGATCTAACCCAATACCACTCCTCAAAATGAACTCAGTGGCCAAATGGAGTCTTTGGAGCTTATCGTATGAACAAAAAACCTGACTGCAACCCAACAGGATGCATCCAGGTTGGGAGATGCAGGCAGGAATTATCGCACTTAATTTGCCACCAATTCCGCTGGGTGAGTGCAGCCCGGCCATCCCAGGTCCTAGGCACACTTTGGAGGCTGCTTTACAAATGTGGGAGTTTTTTGATTTTAAAAAGTGGCCTCCGAAAAGCACCTGGGACCTGGGGTGTAGCTGGGCTGCACCCGCCTGGCAGAATCGTTGACAAATTACTGATTGCAAATTACACCAATCTCGAAGTTGAATTCAATGGCAAATGTAATGAGCAATATTTTCATTTATGCCCATCTTCTGTACTAGCAGTGACAAAAATGTGAGTAATTTCACAGCTGCTGTGTGCACCAGATGTGAAGTCCATATCTTCATATGTTAAAGATGATTCATGCTACTTTCTGATGAGTTCTGTGGGAATGGGGTCACACAGTATATGTGGCTTTTTATGTCACAAAGGATCTGAGTTCCTTCATGTTGTGAATGCACAGTGAGAACTTACACTCTGTCCTAAAATGCATTATGTCCACTTTTTGCTTTCTCCCCCTGCTCTATTTCTATTGATAGAAGGAACAGAGACATGGTTATCTGTTTGCTTTCAGTATGGCTAGCTTTCATTCATTGTGAATGGACTGGATAGTGTACAATCATTTTGAAGCAGGATTGACAGTTGAACAAATATTAATATATGGCAAGAGCCTGCAGTGAGCTGGATAAATTCGTACCAAAAAATGTATTCCATCTACCTGCCCTTCGAGAGAGTGAAAGACAGAGATTGTAAGCGATATTAAAGTGATGTAATGAAGTTATACCCAGACTCCTCTTGCATAATGAATTTAAAGGGATATCTTGAGGCACTGTTAATGAGATTATTTGATGTAAGGCTATCTGGCAGTATTATAATCTCTTATGAGATGGTCCTGAGATAATCTCATTAGAAGTTAATTAATGACAGGCATTTGTATTTCAGCAACAGAGGCCTAGCAGAGAAGCAACTTGGAGAAGCAAATAATGATCGCTAGATACTGTATTGGTGAGAATAAAGATGAGAAAGGAACGAAACAGCCATAGTGAATATGAGGCTTCCTTAACAGTGTCCGTTACCAGTTACTGGAGAAGTATTTGTAATAGAAGATGCATGTTAATATTGGCATTTTTTTCCCACATTAGCCAAATTTGTGTGTTTTAATAGTTTAATCAATTGCAAAGGAATAACAAAGATTTCAGAAAAATAAAAATTGCTAGATGCAGCTATAAAATAATTTAAAAGGGAACACTGCCCCCCCCCCCCAAAAAAAACTATTTTCACTCAAATGTGACTATAAATAATACCACTGGCAGACTAAAATTTTTGGCTTTTATTCCCTGAAAACAAAGATTCCAATAATTTCAAATTACTTTTTGTTGTGGCAGAGAATTTTCATAGTAAATATAAACCTCAGTAAAGTGCCTGTGAAACATTGAGTATGAGGTTGTGTATGCACTGCAGCCTTTAGTCAGTATAAAAAGAGATTGCCAGAAATACATAAAGGATATGGTTTCCTAAGTGCTAGCTGCAGTGGAGCACCCTACTGCTCTCAGGGGCTGTACACATGGACCAAAAGACCTGTGCTTGTTTGTTTGTTTGTTTGTTTAAGGGATTTATATGCCATCTTTTCCCCAAAATTGGATTTATTTTCCTCTGGGGAAATGGCATCATCCAGTGTAGATGATCCAGGCCAACAGCCCCAGGCCAAGATCAGGCAGGCAGGACACCAAACCAGTGGTTCCATTTTGACCCCAGCTCAATAGGCCCTTAGCATAGTCTTTTACAAACTGGCCACATGGGTGAAGCCAGGTGCCCTGTTCTGCTCTTATAGGTCCCCAACAGAGGCCTTCACAAGCAATGTGGCTGTGCTGGAAGGCAAGCAGGTGCACAACCACAGCAGCTCCATGCTGCAATGATGGGCACATATGAAAACACCTATCTATTGGTGTGCTGGTCCAAGTAGTTACGGCGGAGGGGGGGTGTTACCCAAAATTCAAGAGTCCCTGGAGGGCACCCATAACTAACATTCAATAGGGGAAATTTATTACCTCAATTAAAAACAGTCAAGAGGGCTCGGGCAACTCAAAGCAGCGATCAAGCCTGTGTATAATGGTTCCGAGAAACAGAACTCCGGAGTGTAAGTTCCAAAATAGTTTTGTTTATGAATCAAAGGGAATTGCAATTCGCACAAATGAAAGTTGCTCAACAAGCTGCCAGAAGATCATGGCATGGCCAGCAATCCTGAGGAATCTAAAATTAACTGTTTTTAATTTGTTTTATCTTTCTTTTTTGCACTTTGTCTTTTTAAGTGTAGATTTAAATAGTTTTCATACTGTGGATAGTTTAATTCCATTTTAATTTTTATGTTTTCAGCTATATTTTTTTAAAAAAATTGAAAACCACTTTAAGTCCCAATTTTGTGAGAAAGGCAAGATGTAATACAGTTGGCTCTCTGTATCCATGGATTCAACCATCAATGGCTTGAAAATAAATTTCTTTTAAAAAGCATAAAAGCACTTTGATTTTGCCATTTTATATAAGGGACACCATTGTACTACCCCTTTATATATAATTGAACTTAATCATCCATTGATTTAGTATCCATGAGGGACCTTGACAACAAATACAAGGACCAATTGTAGTAATGACACCAATAATAATAATGCTAATAATATGTGAAGAATGGTGTTGGTGGTGTCATGTAGGTTCTCATGTTCAAGACCATTGTCTGTTGACAACAGGCAGGCATGAAGTCACCCATCACCATCACATGTGCATTATACGTCCTATTAGTTTTCCTGTTTTGTCTCACTCATAG
This sequence comes from Sceloporus undulatus, assembly GCF_019175285.1. Classification (NCBI taxonomy): domain Eukaryota; kingdom Metazoa; phylum Chordata; class Lepidosauria; order Squamata; family Phrynosomatidae; genus Sceloporus; species Sceloporus undulatus. The sequence continues at coordinate 132,237,715 of NC_056526.1, read as the reverse complement.
CTTCCTTCCACATGATGTACAACTGTACAACTGAACCCATTAATCACTTGCATTGCATTTGTTATTGCTATTGTTTTGTGTGCCTTCAAGTCATTTCTGACTTATGGTGATCCTATCATATGGTTTTCTTCATAAGTTCCTTCAGAGTTGGTTTCTCATTGCTATCCTATGAGGCTGAGAGAGTGTGACGTGCCCAGGGTCACCCAGTTGATTTGGCTGAGCTGGGATAGTTCTAGTTAACTGTAGTGATAACTAGAACAGTTTGAGTACAGTTTGAATCATCCTCACCTTATCACAGCACAGTTATGTACATGAAAAGGGAACACAAGAAGCTGCTGCATTGTTATTTCTACTCAAAAGTAAATTCTACTAAGTTTTGTAGGGGGGGTTGTGGGTTTTCCAGGCTGTGTGGCCGTGTTCTGGAAGAATTTATTCCTGACGTGTAACCTGTATCTGTGGCTGTCATTTTCATGTGTGGCCTCAGTTGTGAGAGAAATGCTTTTGAAGCACTATGTCTTTTGACTAAAGTCCAAAAAAAATAAAATAAAAATGGGCCAAACAGATCAATGTGAAGCTGCACTAGCACCATTTGCACTGGGATGCACCCAGTCCCAATCTGGGCCACCGCCACAATCCTGAACCAGACCACTGGAAAAAGCGGATTCTATCTGCTCCTGTTTGGCTTGCTTCTTTCTGGGTGACACGGGCTTGGCGCAGCTTCTGCATGTGTTCAGAGTATGCTTCATCTGAATGCTACACTCCAAATGTGGCTGGAATCCACATAATATGGCCCATGCAAAGTTTTTAAGGGAAAGATTTGGTCACTATACTCCAAAGGTTTATGAGAAAATGGAAGACTTTCAAATTTCAAATTGATTGAAAATAAATGCAACCAGTAATCAATATCTCATCTGTAATCATTCTGTCATTTTGCACACCCATGAACCCATTGTATACTGTTTGGGAAATAAAAATAGTACTTTGGTTACAGCTGGGATATGAGAATTTTATTTTACATCCAGCATCAAGGTACCTTTTAATTTAAGAAGTTAATTATCTTACCAAAAATGTGCTCATTGTCTGCTAGGCTCCCATGTCAGGTGGTATAGCATTAGATATAACCACAGTGCACAAGTCAATCATTTTCTGTTGGAAACAAAAGAAAGATTTGTGCAGGCCACCAAAGATATCCCTGTTTTTCCATTTCATCTTGACACAATGACAGTTGCTTACTTTATTCTCTTGAAGTACTTTTGCTGAAAGTCTAAATATCTGTAAAATGTTAAAAGCTGTAACCCTCTTCAGATATAAGAAGTAGACTTGTTTGGGTATTAAATGGGGGTAATATTGAGAACCATGCATCCTAGCCTTGCCACCCACACCCACACCATTCTTATCCTGTGCCAGCCTTTGAGTGTTTAGTATAAAGGACTGCAGGCGATTTACACAGATTTGGCTGAATGGCTTTAAAATCCTCTGTGCAATGTGGAGTCCACATCAAGAAGAGTTCAAGATCATATGGAAGCTTCTAAGCGCATTCACTGATATGCACTGGGGACACTGGGGAACATTTTAGCTTTCAGAGGAATATTGGGAAAGGGCCTACAAGTGATCTCATTTAACGCCCCAATCCAGGAAGCATCTCAGATTCTGTGGAGATTATCACACGGAAGAGGCAAAGGTCCTCCTCCTGTCATTACATTGTCATTAAATCATGTTAATCACACAATCAGGGGGAAGATTATCATACCCCCGCACGCTTCTCCTGTTCTTGTCACATCTGTAAACAGTAATGGATGCATCATCTGGTATTAATGAAAGTTTCTGTTAATACCAAATGATGTGTCCATTAATGTTTACAAATGGGGAAGAACAGTATAAGCATGTAGGGATGTGACATTCTCCTCCCCACCCCCCGATCATGCGATAAACATGATTTAATGACCATTTAATGACAGAAGGAGGGTGCTTGTATGATAAAGTCCTATGTGAGGTTATATAGAAAAAGCTGTTTAAAGAGTTTGAAAGATTTTCCAGTCCCACTTAGAAATGACATGTGGTAGAGTTTCCATGCCTCTCAATTTCAAAATACAAACAGCAGTAGTTAAAATTGTGCTTTTATAGCCACTTGTTTTGTTATATGCATGCCCAAAGAAATGATTTTATTTTAAAGAGTTGAATGTTAAATAGAACTGAAGTGGAAGTGGTGTGCTAGGAGCAAAATCAATGGAACACCAATTGCTTTCCCAGATAAGTTAAATTATTTAGTTTATCTACATCATTTGTGGGTACATTCACAGAAGCACACAGCCAGATTATGCATCATCATCAATTTAGAGAAAACCAATGATTCAAGCAAAACACTTTTGTAGTACCTCCTGATTCAAATGTCTAATATATATATATATATATATATATATATATATATATATTGATTTGTCTCAAGTGTTAAATGACAGAACGGCCATACACTAAAGTACTGAATAATTTAGGTAAATCAATGTTTTCTGAATTTTGGAGGTGTACAAACTATCTTGGGTGCTAAGGAAGATCAATGTAATAAAATAAAAATGAAGTGGTTTATAATGATTAATGTTTGCACTGATAATAACCAGAGGGGGAAAAAAATCTCACTTCACCATTGCAGCAAGTAACTTCCAGTCATGGTTGCTATAATATTCCCATCAGAAAACATAGCATTACATACTCAGTTGATATCAACATTTAAACAAAATGCAGCCAAAAACAATCTCTTTTTTTGTCATCCTGTCATTAGTTATACTTTAATATGTGACATATATTTTTACTGTCATTAAAATAATTTACATATTTGTTGGGATCTTATGAGAGATAGATAATATTTTAACCTCATTTGGCAAGGGTAAAATGTGGAATTCTTTTGTTCTCATATGGAAGAAGTGAAATTAAGTAAGTGAAAATTTATATACCTATATAAGCAGATGTCAGTTGATATGACCACCTTGCTTGTTGTTTTCTGTTGTGTGCCTCCAAGTCATTTTTGATATATGGGTGACTGCAAACAGGGTTTTCTTGGCAAGTTTCTACATACGGGGTTTGCCATTGCCTCTGAGGCTGAGAGAGTGTGGCTTGCCCAAGGTCACCCAGTGGGTTTTTATGCTCAATTAGGATTTGAACCTGATTTGCAGAGTTGTAGTCTAACACTCAAACTGCTACACTGGCTCATGCCAACAACAACAACATAAACAAACGTTAGTTAATATGACCAGGGTGTACAAAGACAAAATTCCTAAGGGGAAAAAAACCCCTATATTTCCAAGGGCTTTTGGGGATACTTAATATAGAGATGAACAAATCTCCAATTTTGTAATCCTGCCAGTTTCAGTAAATTCTGGTCAAAAAAATAATTAAATCACACATTTTCATCCATCTCTAATTTTTTCAAGGTGAGTTGCCCACAAGGTCACCAGGGAGTTTGTATTGGAAAAGAGGGCCATGGGATGCTGGCCAGCACCAATAGAAGAGAATCAATGATACATGAACAAATTTGGAAGGGGCCCATCTCTATTAGAGGACTGATTTCCCAACCGAATGAATTCTTCTTCAGCACCCATCAGTTACAAAATATGTCATATTTCTAGTTTTGAAATAAATGAAATAGAATGGAAATACATTTGTACAGTTGTTAGAAAGTACAGAAAGAGTTAAGTATTGCTGTGATGGATAAGAAAAGACAAAATCAAAAGCATTACATTTTCAGAGAGAGCAAATAAAATAAGTGAGGGATCATTGCTGTGGAGGCTGTACAAAGAATTTTGAATATGCTTTAAAAACTAGGTAAACAAAATTATCTAGCTTTTTAAAAAAAAATCGAAGTAAAACCTAGGTTATAAAAAATCTGATACGTTATTTTGGCTGGGAAATAATAAATGAAAACAAATAGAGAGAAAAATCAGAAGTCTTACATTGTTAAGAATTACATAAAAGCTTATGGGAAGAACTGTAATACTGGTAGCATTTGCCTTTAGTGGATAGTTTCTATTTGCTGAGGCTCTGGATACTGAAATGTGAATAAAACTCAAGCACTTAATTTAGGACTCCGATGTGTAGATGATCAAGGTAATCCCCTAGCAATCAGACAGCAATAGACCAATTGCCATGCAGCCTTGTATATTTTAGCTCTGGTTGCCAGTTGAGAACAGAGATCATGTAGAAATTTTTGTATGTATTATAAACCCATCTGTTACGCCGTCTGGCAAAAAAAAAAAAAAAAAAAAAAAAGATAGAAGTGCTTTACAAACTCTTCTCACCAAAATACAATTGTTAGCTTCCTGCTGATAGCCCTCGTGCAGGCTTCATTGTATAATTATTTCAAGCAGGAAACAAACAGCCCACATGTTCAACAGTAATTACTAGTTCAATTAGCTAACCAGAAGCAGGTGGGTTTTTGGTGGCGTATTTTTAAGTATTGACAAAGGAGGAAGCAGTACAATATTTATGTACTTTAATGTAAAGCAGTGGATAGTAGCATTCATTCAGTGTATTAATGCTTTTGTCCTAATATTTCTTTACAGAACTTCTTGATATATTCCTTAAACCAAACTTTTTTTCCCTCCATAAATTATGGGATGACAGCACCGTCCGTTCTTAGAATATCCTAACCCAGTTCATTAATGTGGTTAACAGCTCGCATTTTCTAGTCTTGACTGACGCAGCCTCCATTAGATTCATCCTCCACTGTTCAAATATGCTGAAGTGGAAACCTGCTCTGTGCACATGGGTACATAAAATCTTGTAGCAATGCAGTGACTGCTTGTATATGTCAGTTGGCTGATACAGACCTAACCTAAGATATAGAACTTTCACCATGCTTTTCAATGGAACTAGATTTCACACATCTGGGTACCTAGCATCAAATATCAGATGTCAAGTTACATTATGAACATACAGATATGACCTCACTAAAATTATATAACTGCAAATTTGTTTCCTTAATGTTTCCTAGGTCATAGTTAATTTTATCAATGTTGCCCAAAGGCCACAATGTTGCTAGAACAGTGATTCTGCCATGAATTTTAATATGAATTTTAAAGGTGATCTCCAGCATGCTGAGGAAAGGTTCAGAATTTTGGATATCACTTTTAAAATCTGGAGCAGTTTAATCATCCCATTTAAAATCAGATTCACTAATACTATTGGATTTTACTACTTAAGAAATAACAACTTCAGCTGGAAGGGCTTCAAGCATTCTCTTATAACCTTCCCTGAAGAAATAAACCATGACTAGCAGGTGAATTCTGGAAGTTGTAGTCCATTAAGTAACTTTTCCTATTATGAAATGATTACAGATCCCCAATTACAGCAAAATAATGTTGAATAGGATATAAGGGAATACCATTCCATAACTTTACAAAATAATCAAATGTCTGGCTGAAAAACTGAATATTCACAAGGACAGATTATTTGTAAACTATATACATCAGTTTATGACTATGTAGGTGTAAGGAAGTGAGGACTGAGGAAGGGAGAGTTGGAGAAGGAGGGAGTGATCAGGTGGAAGGAAGTCAGGAAGGGACTACTCGAGAGGAGGAGAGAAAAGAGGCGGAGCCAGGGAGAGAGATAAAAGGAGAGGAGCAGCTGTGCGCGGGAGGAAGGAGATGCGGAAGAGGGGGACGCGGTGAGGCGGTCGGGCTAGGGAAAGAGAGGGTGATCCATAGCCCCCGGAGAGTGGGGAGATCGGTATCCTTACAGAGCCGGCATAGCCCTCGGCCTCTTGGGCCTCATGAGTCCGTCCAGCTTCGTGACCCCAGGGAGGAAGGTGAATTCCCTTTCCCGAGGGAAGAAGGGTGGGAAGAGGCACCCTCCCCTAGTTTGGTGAAGGAGTGGTGGGACAGCAAAGGAGAGCGTTGGGAGCAAGGCCCCGAGCCAGAAGCCTGGGAGAAGGCAGACCGAGAGCCTTTGGAGAAGCATTCGGGCGGGAGACCCCGCAGCTCATAGACTCTGTTACCCTTACCGAGGACTGAACCCTCGGAAGCCGGCTGGCGAAGATTGTGTATATAGTTGGGGATAAGACTGTGTCGGGTTGAAACCAGGAACTTTGTTACTCACTTGTTTGTATTAAAGAGCACCAGAGTTGCAGCAAACCGAGTCTCTAGTAAGTTTGTTACGCTTCCCAGCTACTGGCCTCGGACACTACAAGTCCCATCATGCAACCCGCAACGCCGGCCCTGCCCACAGTAGGGTCAAATGCAGAGAAGTCTATGTACATGTGCATCTCAACTAGCCTTCACAATCTATAACTTCCTATAAGGTCCTATAATATTTCACAACTCCTCTGACTGGAGTGTCCTCCTTAATGCATTGTATTTCTTAAACTCATTAATCTAATCCTGGCATAATATTCCAAAAGATATCATGCATCTACAGTGAAAGAAAGAAAACAGTCTGCTTACTTTTAGGGTCAAAATGTGTCACATCTTGCTCCTATTTAAAAAAAAATAATCTTTTTTTGAAATATTTGTCATGTAATTGTTATATCAAACATTTATTCACAATAACTGGACGAACATTTTCAGAATCAAAAAGAATACCTTCAGAACCAAAAAGCTTTGTTCACTGTGGATATAACATCACTGTCTCTACCAAAATTAATCAGTTCTAGTTGAACTATAGCTTTGATTATACATGAAAATCTACTGTGTGACTTATCAGAGTTAACAGTAGTTTGGAAAATTAACTTGATAATGTTAATATAAGAAATTGAGAAATCAGTCAATCACTATCAGCACGTTTAATTAGTTGAATCATGATTGATTAACACATTATTTAGAGCATTCATTTCTGGGACAGATCATGGGATTTACCATTAACCCTAAGGACATATTAATTAATTAATTAATTAATTTAGAGCTTTTATACCCCGGGGAAGAGGATCAGGTCCAGCAGTTCTTCTCTCCCTCTGAGGCCTGGACTATGGCAGGTGGACCTGAGGGAGGGCTTTCTTTCTTAATCTAGGCTAGGCCCAATGGAACTGGCCTGCCTTTCTCTCTCTGAGGAGTCCAGCTTTGCTCCTTTTAAAGTTGTTTTCCCCCAACCTGAATCCCCCCCGATGGACTACAAAGACCATAATGTGATCATAATGTGATGAAAAAAACGGTGGTGTTTCAACATATCAACAAATTGTCATATTCAGAAAGATGGGCCTAAAATATGGGACATCCACTTACAACCTCTTCAATTTAATTGTTTCACTGATGTATACTCTCCCTTCCCTCACCAGCTTGTATATGGACCACTTTCCTTTTTAACACCTTGTTTATTAAAGATCAGCAAGGAATGATTTGCTTATTTCAGGTACAGTATACACAGCCACGGTAACACTAATGTCTACAAACATTAGTCATTGCATGATGGATAGAGAATTCTTAATTAGAAATGCATTGTGTGCCTCTGAGCATGCAGTACATTTTCTGCACAACTAAATCGATGAATGCTATCTGCCACCCCAGTCCCAATCAAGAAGTGAGATCTCCAAAAATCAGTAGTAAAGAATACATTTTGCACATTTAACTGAATGAAACTTACTTTTGAGTAACTATTTTAAAGAAAAGCACTGCCCCATATTTTCCTGTGAATAGTAGAATGTAAATTTAGCTATTTGTTATATTTTGATTCAAACTCCAACCTTACCTAATCCCTGATTCATTGAAGCAAGTTGGGGAAGATGAAAAGTAGAATGGCAAATGGGCGGAGTGATAGAGCTTTATCACACTAGCGAGATCCTGTGGGGAAACGGGAATGAAACGTGATTTAAAGTACATTCGAATTTAAACAAAACTTGCAAATTTGGGGAGTTTGTCACATTAGGGGACTGCCCAAGTGAAATAATGCAAAGTTATCCAAAACTTTTGGTTGTTCCGAAACTAAAAAGCTGCCGGTTTTCTCTGCTTTGCGTTCGGATTAACTTAGCATTATTTCATGTTAACTGTGACGTCATGTGATAAACTTCAGGCATTTCCAGGTTTTCTTTGCTTTAAATCTCGTTTTACTCCCATTTTTCCACAGAATCTCACTAGTATGATAAACTCCATACAGAGGGAAGGAGAGTGAGAGGGCGGAGAGAATGAATGAGGGGAAGAGAGGGAAATAAAGAGATGGAGAGAAGCCAAGACAGGAGGAAATGGATAGGGTTGAAGAAAACTTTCCATTTTTCAAATGCCCAGCCCAGCACTGAGTGAAATGTAATAAATACACTAAAGGATTACAAAGAGATTGAACTGAATTTAATTCTGAGTAGACATGAGGAGGGAAGGGACTTAGCTTAATGAATAATTTTGTCTCTAACCTCATTAATGCACTGAAAATGTGTGACCCACTGAATCTGTGTGATGGTAGTAAAAGCAGAATAAGAGAAGGGTGAAGGGGAAGGGGAAGACAGAAGAAAAGGAGGTGCATGAGGCTTTCAGACTTAAAGTGCTTGACATTTTGTAAGGATCATAGATGCTCTCAGGCTAAGCAAAGACGTTTGTCCTCCATCCTAATTCATTTTATTCTAGGATTCTTTTCCCCACTTCTTATCCATTCTTCTTGAGTTGCCCTCCTAATCCCAGCTCTTTATTTACTTCCCAGATATTGCTTTGATAGCTTTCCAGAATGTTCTCTATCTCACCATTCAAGGCAACAATGATACAGAAAGCTGCGGAGGCTTTCCAGTGACAGAGACTTGTAATTTATTTCCTCCAGTCTTAATTCTAAATCAGGTAATCTAGCAACTAAGGCATAATCAGTAAGTAAAGCTAGCAGAATAATAACATTAGTTAACTAGTTTGTTTGAACCTCTGTGGCTCACATTATTGGCTACATAAGCCAATGTACGTAAAACTTCTATTCACTACTAGCAATTAACTGCCCAGTAACAGTACAGTTCCTTTCATGTCCTCTGTAAAAGGTTACTGGACCCAGTAATAAGAGACATACTATCAATTGATCATTCATCACATCCATCTCCACTAATATAAAAATGCCATCACCATTCAGCAATATCTTTCAGTGGCTAATATCAACACAGACCTGCACTTACCTTTGAGAATGAACAAACACAAATAAAGCTTCAAACAGTGGGAAGTATTTGTACTTCCCTCATTATGTTGTTCTGGTTCCAAAGTATGTCTTCCAGGAGCATAAACACTTGGTACTATGTCATCCACAAATGATTCTGAAAGCCAAGCAGTAAACTGGGAATTCATTTTTTTAAACTTTGAGCAACTTTCTATTTCAGTTCCACACCACCTCCCTGTAAACTGCATCATAACAAAACAAAACTGACTAATGGGACCAGGAGAAAACTCCATATTTCTGTAACAGGAATACTACATATCATTGTCATAACTTTATGCTGATTTTAATAAAACAAAATGGGCTCTCATCCTTCATTTTCAGTCAACAGTAAGGAAAGCACACAACGCAAAGTTATCTGTTACTGAACAAAACTGTTTGTGTCAGCATAAACATTTGTTCCTTATGGTTATCTCTATGATGAATTCTACTCAGTGTCTACTTACTAGTTATATTTGACCATTGAATATGAAGCAGGATCACACTAGGCATACAGAAGACTGTAAGTTAATTTTCCTCCTGAGGTCTTCACATTTAATGTGTCACCTGGAAGAAGAACATACAGAACCTCTAGCCTATTTCTAGAAATGATATTTCTTTCCTTTTATACCATGTTAAAATGTTGCATTTAACTGACTGAATTAATCCATACTGTAAGCTGAAGTGCTCATGTAGCATTTAGGTGTGTGATCTACCAAATGAAAAATAACCAATTCTAATTAAAAAAAAAGCTGTCAAATATCTTTATAATAAGTTGTCAGTTGCTTTTTTATTATTCATTATTAAAATGCCAAAAGAAACTTACTTTCCTTTATAATTCTAATGAGATAGGGTCTGAAACCTAGTATATTTAAATGTGCAAATTGCAAATTGACAACAGCTGGTATTTTAATAAATGATGATATGACACTGATTGTAAGCTCAAGGTTATAAAATGTGACACAAGTCCTTTATATGGTAGGAAAATAGCAAGGTAGGAAAATGGCACTTCTAAATGGCTACTTTTGAATGCCCTTTGAACTCTGAGATGTGTCTCATAATAATTCTTAATTGGCAGAGAGAAGAGTCTTCATAACAATTAAAAGAGAAAAAAACATACCAGTACTGTCATGTTGGAGAGCTCATCATAATTAACAATTTATTTCCATATTTTCCATTCGTGTGAAAACTGGGATCATTTTTTGATAAAGGATTGATTGACCATTAGGTCTTCTTATTAATTCATATTTATTACAATTAAAATATACCAATAAATTAAATTCATCGTGATTTATTCATGCTAATAAGTGTTTTATAAATAGCAGAGAAGAACACAAAGAGGTATAATGTTATTTTAGTGTGGGTAAAACTCCAGTGTGTATCTGAAAATAAACAAACATTTATATGTGGCAGGCCATGGTGTGATTATGCTGACAAGCCCATTTAGAACTTTCTCAGAGTCTGGTAGTTATAGATACTTGATAGAGAAGAAATGAAGACTCAAAGAACCTTCACAGCATTACATATCTTTATTGTTGGATCATTTATACAACATAGCTATTCTCATTTGGTTTGGTTTCTGTGGTAACTAATGATTGGGACCATGGTTGTATAAGGGTCATAAAACTAAGTTTAAAAGAGTTTTTTTTTTTATCTACACAAAAGAGCAATTTCTGCTTTATAAGACAAAGCTGGAGATCTACTAGCCTACTAGTTATAGCCAGCAATGTAGACTCAAGTCAGTTGACTCAAACTCAAGTCAGACTCAAGTTGTTTCAATGACTTGACTTGGCAAAAATGACACACTGACTCAGCTTAATTGGCTCCCAGATTTGACATGTTATAGATAGTATACATGTTAAAGCCCATAGCCACTGACTAGTCAGAACTGGATATTCCAATTCACTCTTCTATTCTTGCTGCAGGCTTCATGTGTCACATTTCTTTACAGATAAAATAAATGTATTTAGAGAGATAGAGATAGGGATATTATGTGCTTCTTTCAGTCTACCCTAAATCCTAATATTCCAGCATGACTAATTATATTCTGTATTTTACTTGCATTTTAGTTAGAAAAAATAATTAGTCTCACTGCACTTTCTGAAATGGTTTTCAAATATTTACTCAAGGTTTATGAGCAAAGATGCTGCTCTGTTCTTGTACCATAAAAGGGTATGAACTCCATTGTAATACCATTCTTCTGTCTTTCTGTTCCAAAATAGAGCTTCAGGAAAAGCAACTGGAAGTGAGAGTGGGTGTGGTTTGCTCAAAAATAAAGCATCTAATATTGCAAGGTATTTATGCAAATCAGTGGTGAGACCACATTTGAAATATTGTGTCCAATTTGGACCATCACATCTTAAAAGGGAGGTTGTAATCCAGGAAGGTCTACAAAAGGGTACCCAAAATTATGATGCTACTGGAAGAAATGCATGCTTAAAGGCACCAGATCCCACCTGATCTTGGAAGCTAAGCAGGGCCAGTTCTAGTTAGTAGCTGGGTGGGAAATCACTAATGAATATCATGTGCTCTCTTTCAGTGGAAGGAACTTGCAAAACTAGGATGAGTAGGACGCTGGGCCATTTTCAGATCCCTCATTTCCCAATTTTCATGTTTCACAATAGAACATTTATTTGATCCCAACTCTTAGATTTCAAGACATCGAGTTAGGTTCTCTGCATTTGAACTTGGAGTTGCTGAGGCATCTCAAATTTCAGGTCACATCCAATGGGCCTTCAATATATGTGAGTTTCCATATATCTCCTGCAAAAATGGAGAGGTGACTGTACTTATTTATTTGATAGAAAACACATATTTAAATGCACATTGAGTCTACCTTATCTGAAATGCTTGGGACCAGAAGTGTTTTGGATTTTGGATTTTTTTTTGGATTTTGAAATATTTGTATATACATAATGAAATATTGTGGAGAGGGGACACAGGTCTGAACATGAAATTCATTTGTCTTTCATATACATCTTATACACATAGCTTTACGGCATTTTTATAGATACTGTTTTTAATAATTTTGTGCATGAAACAAAATTTGTGTACACTGAACTATCAGAAAGCAAAGGTGCCACAGACTCTCATGTGAACTATTTTGGATTTGAGAGTATTTTGGATTTCAACCTGTATGTATTAAAATGTTAACTCTTGATAGGATATTTTTAAACTGTAACTATTGCAGGGACGGAATAGAAAGGAGTTGTGGAAGACATGAAAGTGAAATTGACTGGAAACAGATTAGCCATTCCTGACAAAGCATACAGCAACAGCTACCATAGCTAAAACACACAAACACACACAAACCCTACACTTTATGGTGATGAGCAGTCCTGGGGAAATGTGAGTTAAAAGGCTGGGGAATAAGTAATTGTGAACTGATTAACATTTTCATTAATTGTGTACTTGAAAAAGAAAATGTGTTTTTTTAAAAAAAAAATAACAATAATAATCTAAGTAACCAGTCAAAATCCTTATCAATGAGAATAGTGAAGTTATAATTTTGATTTTATTTGAAATGTTCATGCTGGTCTTATCTCTTAGGATAACTTGAAAAAACACTAATATATCTTGGGCATAATGTGATATATATATATATCACATTGTCACATAATATATAATTATTTGTACAGTCTGAAACAATAAGAAACCAATTTATCAAGTAAGACAGGAAGATGATACAAATTTGGAATGTGCTGTAGGATGAAACTCCATGATTTCATTTCACAGGGCGTGACTGTGACACCCAGAGGACTTCTGTACCAACAATAAATAAATAAATAAATAAATAAATAAATAATACTATCTGATAATCTAATCAAATGATTAAGTAAATATGTCTTCATTGTATTGTTGTGTGCCTTCAAGTTGCTTCTGACTTATACTGATCCTAAGGTGAATCTATCACAGGGTTTTCTGGGATGGAGAGAGTGTATTTCTCCCAAAATCACCCAAACCTATAGACTTTTCTGACTTTTCATGTTAATTTACATCATGATTGTCTTTTAGCTGAAACTACAAAGGGCTCATCATAGAAAATTTTTGTGAAAACTCTGTTGGGTACCAAGAATGCATAACCAGTATAAAAAGGGTCTATATTACTATACCAGAATTCTTCCAACTGTCCAATGAACAACATATACTACTGAAAAGGTAGGAGTGTTGTCAAGCTCCCATGCAGTTTACTATATCTTTAGCAGTTGTGTCAAGTAGCATTTACATTCTGAGATAATCAGCTTTTGATCTCCTATTACAATGGACATTCATGGTTTATGTTCTTATTTGTTTTCTGTCAATAGAGTCCACAAAACACCTGAGTATCTTAGACTGAAATAAAATAGCAACATGTCTATATCAGGCAAAAATACATGAATCAGTTCAGAAGACACTACTATTAGATGCTGAAGTGTATTCAAACGTCAAATAGAAACTTCAGATTACAAAATCTACATACTCCGAAAGATGGAATGCAGAGAGGTGTATAATTTTGCTCCTTTTGAAAATCTTAAGCAATGTGTGGTAATAGGTTGCAACACTGATTTTTACTGCCTTTAGACTGAACCACCTTCTTTCTAAGTGCTTTTAAAATATAGGCCAAATGTACTAGATGCAGTGGCTCAAGTGGTTAAGACGCTGACTCTGTTACTTGCAGGTTTGGCAGATTGGCAGTTCGAGGCCCGGGTGCCGCATGATGTAGTGAGATCCCATCACTAGTCCCAGCTTCTGCCAACCTAGCAGTTTGAAAGCATGCAAATGCAAGTTGATAAGTAGGTCCCATTCCAGTGGGAAGGTAAACAGTGTTCTGTGCAATCTTACTGGCCACAGGATCACAGAGTAGTCTCTAACAATGTTGGCTCTTCGGCTTAGTAATGGAGATGAGCACTATCCCCTATGGTCAGACACGACTTGACAAGCTTGTAAATTGGGAATACCTTTACCTACCTTTACTACATATTTGCATTGTCAAAGTAACAAGAATAAAACAGAATAAAAAGAGAATGTCATCCCACTTTAATGCTGAGATTAAAATGGAAGCATCCATTTTCATTATTACATTTGTTTTAAATGGAATCTTAATAAATTGACAGTTTGGGTATAATCAGGGATCTTTCCAGAATAGTGGTGTATGAATAGATCTTATCCATAACCTTTTGGAATTTTTAGTTGAAAATAACTTCCTGCTTTTCTGGCCAGCTTTTAGTGATGCTCAGTTAGTAATGACAGTCTGTCTTAATGGAATAATGTGTGAGATTGTTAATATGTTTTGGTTAGAAAATGTATTCAGTGTAATTAACTTCTTTTTCCTTTCATTCTATTTGTTTAATCAACAGCAAGGAGCACAAAAGTTCTGACATAGTTTGCCTGAATGAAGCCCTGCTTCGTATTCACTGATTCCAGTTAACATCATAAGAGGTGTTGATGAAATGCATACAATTTTATGATACCATTAAGAGGTAAAGAAAGTGCTCAGTTCATTTTCTAAAATTTAGAAACAGAAACTCTAAATATATAGAAAACATACTCTTCAACACAGCAAATATCACAATATTTTATAAAATACATATTATGACTACAATGCATGTTAAGATACTTTCATTTGACTTCAGTCCATTTAAGCATACCTGATGTTGCAGCTATATATTTTATAAACGACTGTATAGCCATATCTGATCATTTGTGTAGGTGTATATCCCTGACAGTTTTCATGGAGGACATTGTTCTTTATTTATTGTATGTTTACTTTGCTACACACCTTGGTCAGACTTAACAGAGGAGCTATGGGAGATCCCATCCCATCCCCAGCGTTCCTCAATGGAATAACATAACCTGCCAAACTTGATTTATATGTGTGTGTGTGTGTGTGTGTGTGTGTGTGTGTGTGTGTGTGTATGATCAAGAATTATCATTGGGACATGTTAGAATACCCTTCACCCTCTGTCAGTGGAATATGGGGTTTCATTATTTCATATTATAATATTTTAAGCCAGGCTTACATGATCACAATGACCTTTGGAAGACTAGGAAGTTTCCCATGAGAAAGACATGTTGCCCTGAAGATGTGTAGGATCTATACAGCATTAAATAAAAACTAAATGGGTTTACCCATTGCTTCATTCTCCTGCAGGTTTTTTCCATATCCTCTCACAGGGACTCAGCAAGCCCCATAGCAACCTAGTTAAAGATCAAACATTTTTCTTACCCCAGGCTGTGTCCCTATTTTCCTTTCCTATCCACCCATTTGGGGGTGTCTTAGATCCTATCAGTGTTTTGTTCTCCCAAAGTTAAAACCATCAGTCATTCTGGATTCCCACTGTCAATTCCCTAGGAAGTTACACTGCAAGATAGCACCAAGCACCCCTTGAGGCCAGGAAATCAGATATAAATGTCAGCCACCCCCCACAGCTAATTCACTACTGCTGACCAAGGCTCTGTCACACCGATCAAAACTCGACTCTCTGCATAGCCCACAAGCACTGCCTGAGCCTTGCTCCCTTTCCCATGAAACCCTCTCTTATCACTTCTTCTCATTCCCTATTTTTCAGTATCCAACCTTTCACGCATTTATTTTTGTTAGGTCTGTATATGAAGCATGCATTGGTGGGACCCCAAACCTCACCCCCATCTTTTTGGATAACAGACAGGACTTGAAGATAATGGAGCAGACTAACAGTTTTCTGTGAGTTTTATGGGTTATGTGGCCGCATTCTGGAATGTGGCCACACAAGCCAGAAAACCCACAGAAAACTATGGACGCCAGCCATGAAAGCCTTTGACTTTACATCAAGCAGACTAATGTTTCTCCCACATTTTTATTAGACAGTTGCTATATCTCTGTCCATTGGTTTGTCAAAAACTTATGTTTAGATTGATTTTCCCTGAAGCATAGAGAAACACTAGAGAAAAAAATAATGACAATACTGTTTCTAATTACTGAAATTTCTAGACAAGAATATTACTGAGAAACATATGACTAAGTAGTATTCTTTTCATTCTTTTTTTTAAAAAAAGAACTAATTTTCACGGCGAATCTCCAAAATTAAGACATCTTAGCACTCAAAAGAAAAGAACCTAAAAGAAATAACCTAAACATCATAAATTAAAACATTTCAGCAGTTCTGTTGGGTTCTAGCAATGTAACATCAAGCTCTTCAGCAGCAGCAAAACAGTCTCTTTTACTGCCTTCCTAGTCTGTGTTATTTTCTGTATAGATGATGCAGTAAAAATTCTTCGTGGCAGATTTTTTTTATTCTCTTGATGCTCTTGCTATTTTATTATAATTGGGGCTGAAATAATTTCTAAGATGGATAAAGAAAAATCACAGTAGTCTGCAAAGTGAATTACAGCGTGAAGAAATCATCACTGACCTCAGTTGGTTTTGAAGCAAAAGACCAAAAGGAATTGAAAACAAGATATTCATTTTAAAAAAATGATTTAAAAACAGGATCTTTCAACCAAAGACTGTATCAACTAGTGCTGTCTTTTAGATAATAGTTTTTCATGACATGGACTCTTTCAAAAGACATCATATAATTCATGGAATGTTATTCTTCACTTATAAATAGCAACAAGTAATTTCAGCATTTTTCTTCTTGCTTTGAGAAAGTCTTTGAAAAAAGACAGTTTTCAAATACTATTCACAAATTAGGACCTATTTGTGCATATTTAAATGTGCACAATTGTTTGGGACAGAAAATAGCATTTCCTGCATAGAAAACCTCAGTTTCTGTGTGAGAAATATTATTTCAATGCAAAATTATTTATTCCTGTGCAGAGAATGCTGATTTTTTTTTACATAAATAATGCTTTTTTATGCAAATCAACATTTTGCAATTTTTACACAGACTAAATCCCCAATTAGAGCATTCCCTGTCTAGAAAATAGCATTTTTATACAAGAATTAATATTTCTGCATTGAAATGGTATTTTCAACACAGAAAATGCTGTTTTCAGCACAGAAAATCATAATTATGTCCAGTAAAGTCAATTACAGAGAAGCCACTACTTTGTGTAATCATGTGTTAATTTTGCACAGAATAAGTCCCAGACTGTGAAGGTCCAGGATTCTTCTAATCAGAATTCCTCTCATCAGTGCCCATAAAATATGGTTGTTTTTTAATTTTCCAAATAATTTTCAAATCTACATTCCATCCCTACATAATTCAGTTGCAAAAGGCTAACTGAACGAACAGGCTATTGCCTGCAGGTAGAAACACAACATGGAAGGAGCCAGCTTAGCTTCCATCTGCAGGGAATGCTAGGTGGCTTCCTGCTGAATAGACAAGCCACAGCTAATTACAGGTAGGCAAAAGAAGGATCTAAATTTTTATAAAACCCTGTGCTTACAAAGAACAGCCTTCTATTTGAATGGCTGTATAGTCCAAGTCTTTTTTCAAAATCAAGGACTGTAAGGTAATAATGAACCTTGATATTTTATAGCAACAGTTAGCTGGATAGCTGGCTCACCAAGCACATTTGTCATTTGACAGTCTCCCCACCTGGTTGAGATATATATTAATTCTATTTAAATGATAGCAGTATTTCTAATTTTATATTTGAACAAATACAAATTATGCAAATTGATGTTCTCTTTTTTTTGGTTATATATTGACAGCTATGACCACAGGAATGAAAGGTTCATGTTTTGATCACCAAGGTGATTGTAAGATACATTACACCCAGCCCTAATGTTTCCCTCCATATGTAGTAAGGGTGGTCAGGATACCTTTGAGTCACCAAACAATTTGTTCTACCACTCCTATTAGATCCAAGCAGGATTAAGATTGTAAAGAATATTTGTAAATTTTGCAGTCCATAGCAACTCCACAAAAGTTATATGCATATTATGTTCCTCTCTTTCTGTGAGAGTGAAAAGACCACTTTTTCCCCATCAATAGTAGCTATGGGGAGAACTTTTTGATTCAAAATGTTTATTTGGACAAAATACAGCACTAATGTACAAAAATTATTTAGTGTCAAGAACACATTTTGTGCAAGAAATTTCACAAATATCTTGGGGAAAAACATCCCAAAATGTGAAAACCACCAGAAAATGTATGAAAAATGATGCTAATCTTTACTATCATCTAGAACACATTTGAATATTAAATGTGCAATAATGAAACAAGTACAGACATGCATCCCTAGGCCTAAATCCAACTCATTCAATCAATTGTAGCATAATCAGTCTCTAGTTAGCTAAGTGCCATTGATTTGATTGGTCTACTGTTGTGGGAACTAAAAAAATGGATTTAGGCCCTATTTTGCACAGACAATGAATAGGGGTTGTACTATATGGAATTGAAAATATCTGGAATAGTTTTGCATTCCCTTGTGCTGGGGGATAAAAACATAACCTGTTAAGCAGTTAAAAGTATACATTTCTGTTACATATTTTGGTAAAGACAACTTTGGCTATAAGAGCCAGCTTTGCACAAAAAGCATCACTGAATGCCCACACACCAAGTTGGAAACCATTTTTCTAATTAAAAGGAAAGGTCTGTGAGGCGCCTAAATGGTTTGTTGGATCGTAGGCAATCGTTAAATGAAATCAGGTTTTGCAAATTATCTTTTTAAAAGCTTATTCATCTGTCTCTAAAAAAAAGTTTAGTTGTGTTACTTGCTGCTGGATTCTACATCATTCTTAAGAAAATGAGCTCCAGTAAAATCCATTACAAAGGGAGGCATTTTGAAGAACAATCCATGACAATGTTCAATCAAAGGATCATTCTAATCTTGTGCTCATTAATGACTAATCTCTTTATCAATCTCATTGCTCAATTAGGCCTGTTCTAACTGAAATGTTGAATTGTGGAATACTATGAGCCTGTATTACTCAGCTAATTCAATGGTTGACTAATGTACCATGTTGTTATTCCCACACACGCACAAGTTTTCATACACATTAAAATGAAAACCCTTAAACAACATGGAATGGTATTCGCACAAAGGTAATCACTTTCAGAAAATGTAGGGCAATCTTTGAACTGTGCATCTATAAAAGAGGTCTATTTGGAAATAATCCAATAGGGAACAATCTTTAGCTACCCCCAAGACTCATGAAAATTATGTCATTGACCTCTAGGGATTGTAAATAGCTTCCTCTCCTTCATGGAACTTATTTTGATTTATTATAGCATTCTGGAGAAGGTTATTCAAATCATTGGCAGTTACTATGGTATATAGTGAAAAGAATTCTATAATTTTATCTTAGCTCCTTTCATAAAGTAAATGAATATTTTCTTCTTTAACAGATTAAAAAAAAATAATTTACTCAAACTCACTGAGACTGCCATACATTAAACTAAATAGAAATAACACTGATGAGATTTCTGTAGGAATATAATGTTAAAACCTATGTAGAAAAAAGCTCCTACTGAATTCAGTGAAGCTTCCTTCTGAATAGACATGCACAAGGTTACATTATCAACCAGAACCCAATGCAAACAGAACCAAGTGCATTTTTAAACAGAGGTAACTTAACTTGGCTTGGTGTATATGTACTGGTGTATATGTATATATACATAGGAAGGTATTATAGTTAAGCTACATTTGAACAAGAATATGACTCATATCTTTCTGGCTAAATACAACATTGATTTCTTTACTGCTCTTTGACTCTTCAGATTCTCCAAAAACTTAAATCTGGTAATTGACATAGTTATATTTACATGAACCTTCACAGTGATATAGAGATGTTTCAGCCTTAAGTTCCATATATTGTTCATGGCAAAATATTTAACAGTGCGTTCTGGATCAGATACAGCCACTTTGAACTATCTACTCTTTTCATGCATAAGAGTTGTTATGCAGGAGCACACAGATAGCAGAAGGGATTTCTGACCCTGCTATTAATTTAGATATTTAGTTGCCCAGCCCATGCTTTGATATTTAGATCTAAATAGAATTGCTAAACTGAATTAGAAAAGACCCAATACATCCATGGGATTTATATATGTGTTGACTTACCATTCAGCAATTGATTCAATGGATCTACCATAGCAGAGAATATCAGTTGGATTTTGGCCTTCAAGACACTTTGTACCAAGTCCATAAGAACGCATACCAATTCCACTGAAAATATCTGATTAGCATGCTATTAAAATTTTCCAGTTATTTCCTCGTAAACCCTTAAAATACAGGTCAGGAGCCATTGCACCTCTATGGCACTCCCTTTTTCAACAGCAGAGGTCTATGTTGTTAAAAGTTTTGCTTTGAAGAACAAGACAATATAGAATTCCCAACATGCATTCATGGGAGATCATTGTCTTTATAAGGCTCAAAAACTAAACCTATTTAAAAATATATAACATATTTGTGATTAAAAATATATATTGATATGGAAATGGTTGTATGTTTCTTTCTGTTATGTACAGCAAAGTTAATCATTAAAGGTGGGAAATAATTTCCAGAAATGCTATAATATTTTATTAGCACTCAAATTCTTGTTTGCCTTCTCAGGATTAAAACTTTTTACACTAATACACCATTGAAATAAGAGCTGCTGCTACTTAATTACCTTTTATAAAAAGAGGGGAAAACACTTTTTATGGCTATTCGCCTTCAATATAAACCAAGAGTCAAAGAAAGAGAAGTAAGGAATTTTTCATAAAAGGGAATTAATATTCATGAGGCAATAAACGGCCTATAAAACTGATTTAAACACAAAATCTGACCCAGAAATTAAGAGAGATAATAGAGCAAATAATATCGGCTTCAGTAAAATCAGCAATACACACTATATTCATCAGTAGCATGACTTTTTAAAAAGATAGGTTATGTGTTGTGACTGAGTTGAATCTCAAACAACTTTAATTACCAATTGGTGGTGACTACACACTTCAAGATTATCAGTGAGTGAACTCTTGTTAGTTGTCCTGAAAATCTATTAATTTGAGTACCCCTATCCCTACTCTACCTCTAAGATTTACAAGAGAATGCTTGAAAAAATTGACTTGAAAAGCAATGCTCTTCGCCAGCAGAAAACAGAACCTTCTCAAGAAAAGCACTTCATATTAAGGGGAAATAGACATAGCATCTCCTGTGCTTTTGAGACCTTTCTACCACTGCCAGTTACTTCTTCCTTGTTCTCTTTATTTGGTGAGAAAGGGGATTGGAAAACAAATAGAGGTAGATCACTAGTACTAAAGCTAAGCAAATTTTCAGGCTAGACTCACATCTGAAGAAATCTAGATTTTACTATGATAATCACATTTTTCACTGATCCTGCATGGACAATGCTCAAACTACTTATTACAGAGTGTTTTCATATTCTTTCTGACTGCGAAAATTTACATCTGAGTAGAAGGCATCTGGATGAGAATAGGCAGATTAGCCATTTCTCCTATCATTTTTCACTTCCTAATTTCCTTTTCTGAATTGCATTTTCACCTGCAGGGGAAAAAATATGATGAAGATGGGAGGCTCTGTAATGCTCTCAGCAATTTGGAAGAGCAGTTGAGAAAGGGTCATTATGAGCTGGAAAATGAAAGAAGTAAAGCAATGTCTATTTGCCCATATTTCTTTTTCTCAGATACAGACTTCTCCAAGTTGTTTTGAGATAACAAAAACCTTATGGAAGGAAAAAATCCCAAGAACTTGATTTAACATGTAGTTGAGCATTAGATCTAATGAAACTATCGGTCTTATTAAAGCTTAAAGTTTAATACACAGAACTGGAAAGTACCACTCCCTTCATTTGTATTCCAAATTAATACAATGGATTTAAAAAGCAAGGATCACACAACATTAACACTTTTACCTGCCCATATATCATTACTATCAATAGGAACTCTGACTATTGTTTTGCACATCTCCTCCATATTTTTTTTTACTGCTCTGGCTGCTTCCTGTTGCATTCTCTGGGTTCTATTTCAGTAAAACCTTTCTTGCTGACAATTCTAAATGCCCAAATCCCAGAATGCAGCAGGAAATAGCCAGAGCACTTAAAGTGAAGTAGCAGCACTATAAGAGTGTAGAGAAGAACCACTGGACCTCATCCCCTTTCCCACCACCATTCCCTTCTCCTTTTGAGTCATGTCTTTTAGATTGTAAGCCTGAGGGCAGGGAACTGTCTAATTAAAAATAATAATTGTAAGCCACTCTGATAGCCATCAGGGCTGAAGGGTGGGGTATAAATACCATAAATAAATAGAAGGCACATCTGCTGTTCAATACAGGGACTAGCATCCTGTTAAAAATTATGATGCCATAAGCCTGATGTATGTCATTGTCATTACACAAATTCACTTTTACTATTTTTGTACCACTACAATGACCAAAAGTGTCCCCCAAAACTACCCTTTAAGCCACAAAAAGAATTCCTAAGATGCTGGTGTCTTGGGCAGTGACTGATGTTACATTCATTCCTCTCCTAGTAGTGAGACAAGTAGTGACAGGCAGCTATGATGGGACCCTGCAGGATCACTGCTTTTGCCTGTTGCCATGTGTCCTGCTACTAGGAGAAGGCTGCTTTTATCATTGTTCACAAACTACTCTTCACCATCTTGGAACTTGTCTGTTGGAATGGGGGCTGCAAGGCTTGTGTGTTGGACTATGACTCTGGAGACCAGGGTTCGATTCCCTACCCAACCATGGAAGCCCACTGGTTGACCTTGGGCAAATCACATGCTTTCAGCCCTGGAAAACTCTAAGGATTACCTTAGGATCTCTATAAGCCAAGAACACCTTGAAGGCATACAACAACAACAACAAAAATCGCCAGAAGATACAATTTTGTTTCCTTAGCTATGTCATGGGTGGTATATCTCCCAATAAAGGACCTCAGCCAATGTGTTTAGTAGCTTGCCTTCATTTTAGAGAAGCATTGAGAAGAGGAATTAAGTAAAACTCACATTTTATATCTGAAACTTGTTATTCCTCAATCAATCAACCACTGGGATTGACAAGAGCAGATAAAAATATGCTTTTATAGAGTTTATCGCACAGGCCCCTGGAACGGGGCTTGTGCATTACAAAAGGGGCCGGGATAGGGCTGGAACGAGTGGGGGAAGCATTTTACCACACACAGGAAGTCCCCATTCCATTCCGTCCCCTTCCATTCCATTCCCCACCCGTCCTACAGGAGGCGATGTTTGAGAACTGTTCAGCAAGTGTTCTCAAAAATTGCCTCCTGTGGGATGGATGGGGAAGGGAAGGGAAGGGAACGGAATGGGGACTTTTGTGTGCGGTAAAATGCGTCCCCCACTAGTTCCGCACTCATTCCCGGCCCCTTTCGTTCTGTCCCCAATCCGTCGCAGTGCGATAAACTTCAGCCAGAAACTCTCCTCATACTCAGGTTTCAGTCCAAGGTGGGAAGAATTCAGTTGCTTTTAAATTTTTTCTCTCCTTTGTGAAGGGCTTTAATGAGCCTTCTTTTACTAGGCAGTCTTGAGGAAATGTTACCAGTACATCTCATGCTTCCTCCATAGAAGAACTTAGAAAGTTCCTTTTAAGAAGCATGACTATAATGATATGCTGAAATTATCCATGACTGAAAAGTGGTAAGATGTTGATCTGGGGCCCAGAGCACAATCCTACCATGACTCAATTATGGAAGTCTTCAGGGTGTCATTATATTCATTTTCTTAAAGGTAACTGTCCAGTCTCTACTCATAGACATCTGACTGGTCACTGTGGAAAATAAGATACTGAACTGTATGGTTTCCTCATGCATTTTTTCTCTTAAAAATTTGACATGAGTTCTGATTTCTCATTAATTTAAAGATGTTTCACCAATTAATGCCTTTCTCCCTTTGTTGATATTATTCCAAGTGTTCTGAAATGAAATACTGTCAGTAAAACTGTCAGTTTTAGCAATATTGTTCTGCTTAAATCACAGAGGATTTTCATAAAGTTCATAAATATCTCAAGATGCAAAACACTGTAAAAAGTATGGGACTAACCTTTTAGACAATTCATCTTCTTGGTTTATCACATTTATCATTTAGGAGTCTCATTCCCCCCCCCCCTTCTTCCCAGAGTAGTTTTTTGTTGTAGCTCTGATGGTTGGAATGGTACAAAATAATTCTAAAACTAAAGGGCAGGAGCTACTGTCATACTGCTTAAAGGTTCCATCAACTCTAAGACTAGCTCTGAAAATGACTAATAGGCTGTTGTTGTTGTTTTATTTCAAAGATGATAAGTTAAGGTAATTGTTTTTATTAAGAAAATAAGCGTCAGACCACTTTGGGGGAAACACATTTTTCTCATTATATTTTGTTTTAAGAACACTGCATGATGGAAAGGGAGAGGGATGAAATTGCTTTTCCAAGCACTTTACTGAAAATAATGTAATATTGTGTGTGAAAAGAAAGTAAAGATGAAGTATTCAAATTTTATTTGAGTATTCATAGAATCCTTAACAGCTTTGAAGCTGATAGATGACTGCAGCACACAGTTACCTGCCATCATACTTTTGATGTCAGTACAAAACTCTTTTGGAGCCAGACTGCGTATATGACATTGCAATTTCAAAGCAAAGGGTTGCACAAACTATAACCAGAAACCAGAGGATGCCATTAAGAGCAGTTTGATACTAGAATCAATAACTATAAGTAGTGGGCTGTCCTTTGCTGTAAATCTTCAAACAGAGAGTGGACAGTCATCTGTTTGGGATGCTCTAGCTTTGAATTTTCGGCATCAAAATTGCCTAGCACTATATTACTGACTGACCCTTTTACAGTGTAATCCTAACCCAAAGATGTGCTGCCTGCATGGTATAGGCATAGTAAGTAGATACTTGTGCTGGCCTAATAGACCTTCTGCTGGATGAATTTAACCTCATTTTGCTATATAATCTTAGGCCCTATTCACACAGTGAAAATAATCCAGGGTGAATTCAGGTTGAATCCCTATTGTTCACATGCACCTGAACCTGAGATAATCATAGCCTGTTTTCCCACAAATTTTTAAAAATGATTCGCATCATTGGCAGTGTGAATTCAGAACCTCCCTATGCATATAGACCTGGATAAAACTCAGCATACTTTGAATGAAGTTTAAATACATTTGCATCACCAACTCCTCAAAGGGACAAGGCTCCTCATGACCAGCTTTACGAGGAGACACTTCTCCTCTTCCTCTTTCCCTCCACATCCGTTGCCATGGGATGGCTTTTGGCAGCTTCCCAGGAGGAAAACAGTGTCTTTCACTCCACTTCAGCTGGGGAAACTGAGCCCAGGACCAACAATGGGGAACCCCCTCTCTGCTTCAACCACTGTCTCCCACAAAAAACTCAAAGAAATGCAGACTGATCCTATTTCATTGTGAATTAAAAAAACAGAATTTGTGAGTGAGGTTATTCACATCCTATTTAAAAAAAATGTCTGAATGACCTCTTAGAGATCAGAGGAATCTGCTGACAAAGCTGTTCTCACATCAGCCAGCAAAAGAGCTAAAATGGAGGAAGAACAGGGTGAGCCAGGGAAGTTCTGAATTATGTCAGATCAAACATCCTTCTGTCAGCAAGATTGTCTAGAAGTCCACCTGAAGCTGTATTGAAAACATCCCTACCCCCAACTAGGAATGTTGGAAATTAATACCCTAGCCTAAACATTTGCAAGCCTAGTGACCATACTATGCTTGCAGATTAATTTCCAACATTCCTAGTTGGGGGTGGGCATAGAATTAATGTAGCTTCAGCTGGCCAAGTGTCATCTCAGCTGGTCATTTTGGTCAATTTAGATTGTGCTGCTAGGCTGCAGCCTATGCATATTTTCCCAGGAGCAAGTCATATTTCCTAAGAGCAAGTCACAGTCAGTCATGTTTACTTCTGAATGGCTTGACAGTGAAGAAAGTGCATAGGAAGAAAATCAAGAAAATTTGAAATGTAGTGCTGGAGAACAGTTCCAGAAATATCATGGACTGCTAAACTTTTAAATTAATGTCACCTAGAACAAATCAAGCCTGAACTACCTCTACAAACAACAATTATTAAACTATCATATTTTGGACTTATCATGAGAAGACATGACTCACTAAAAAAGGCAATAATGCTTGGTAAGAAAGGAAAGCAAAAAAGAAGTCCACATTCCAGATGGATAGACTAAATTAAGAAAGCCATGGCCATGAATCTACAAGACCTGAGCAGGATTGTTGATGATATAGTGACTTGGAATTCTCTAATTCATGGGATTGCCATAGGTCAAAGTTGAACAGATAGCAGTTAACAACAAGGCACATAAAAGATACCACTGTTCCTAATAATTGCAATTGCTTTGGGCTGGACTCTGCCTATGATGTGGCTCTTACATGTTCTCCAATGTTGACTTTGACGTGGGATAGATGAGAGCAATAGGGCACCCTCATCATGTGCGAGGGACGACGCTTCCAGACACCCCTCGCCCCCTCACATGACAAGGGCGTCAAAATGGCGGCACCCTGTACAGATGGGCACCACCATTTTGACGTGACAGATGCTTAGCGTCCACATGTCATGGCACCATAATGACATCATGAGTGCGCCATTGGCGCACTGCAGAGACACTTTTTGCGGGTTCTTTTTGCTGTGTGAAGAAGCCACACAGTTTGTCCACTGCAGCTTCCTCATGCAGCAAAACAAAGCACCAGCAGACTGCCCTTTTTGGGTGGTCTGTACCAGGCCCTAGTTAGGACTGATAGCTGGGGTATGTGTTTTATTCACCTTTTGTAACACCGGTTCCCCACTTTGCTTGGGGAATAAAAAAGAAAATTCTTGTTCATCACAAGAATAAACATAATAAATAAATAAATAAATAAATAACTGACTGACTGACTGACTGATTGAAAATCTATATCTTGACAAGAGGGCCAGTATAAAAGAGATGGCTATGTGATTCATGCAGGCTTTTTTTCTTTGCCCAGTTTGAGGATCTCTTCTCTGGGCTTTACCCTCTTGGGGGAGAATATTTGCTGCACCCTCACTTTTCAAGGTGCCAACTGTAGAATCTAGATTCAATAGTATTATGGAAATTCATGCAGTAAAAGTATTCTTGATATCTTAACTTGTTTGCACTTGAGTATTAAGTCATTTAAGACTTGTAATCCCTTGACAAAATGATAAGTACATTAAAACACACTCATTGCAAATATATTTCTCTGTAGGAAGGATGCAAGTTTCCTAGTTCATCTAATTACCTTTGAAAAGACCAGTGAAAATATCAGAAATCCATCTGCCCAATCCCTTTTTAAACAAGAAGTAATATGTACCAATTGTAAAATTTTGCAATTTGTAAATGGGTCTTCCTAAATTATTCTCAGAAGTATTCCAAAATGTTGGCACTAAGCTAAAAGAATATCAGTTTTTCAAGTCACCTTTTCCAAAAGCAGATCTTCTCTTTTACATAAAGAGAATTCAGAAAAACAAACAAACAAAGATAATCCAGCTAGAAATGCTTGGCTATTTTAAGTGGCATTGTACTGCTTTCACTGACATGGTTCACATTAGCGTATCAGTCAAGAAACTTAGTTGAAATTGCTAACATCAACCATGCTGGTAAAATAATGTGTAAAGATATCTTAAAATAGTGGTATGGCTAGTTTTTCTTTTCTTTTCTTTTCTTTTCTTTTTTTGAATTATTTAACATGAAATACATATAAGTGGACATTATATTTGCCTTCATACTGTTTAGATTCCAGTTTATAGACCATATGAAATCATAGCTTTGTCTCTATATTTTCTCCCTTAATTCGAGGAATGAACATGGTTGAAAACATCTCTGAGATTTCGGTTAACATACCATAACATGGAAATAAAATGTATGCCAAAATATGCACGATAGATTAAGAATTTCATTTGAAGTACAGTAAATGGCCACAATTCTAGATCAGCTACTTAATTATGTAACTACCTCATTTAAGTAGCTGAGGGTCTGTACAGATGGGCAGCATGCAGTTGCCGCTCTCTTAGCTAGATTGGGGCCCTGGCAACCGCATGCCACAGCCCTGATCCGGCCTTCGGAGAGTGCAAAAAGGAGCCATAAAATACAGCTCCTTTTTGCATCCTCTAAAGAATGCCATAGCTGCAGCAGCATGGCTTTATGTTGCCCCTTTGGTGCTGCATCATGTAGATGCAGCACTGGAGGGGCATCATGATGGCATGTGCCGTGTAGACCAAAATGGCACCCTAGGGGTAGAGTTAGCATGTCCAATGTATGGATGCTGTGCCCTAACTCTGCCCACAGGCCAGCACAAAGTGACGGTCAGTATAAGCCCTGAGTCCTCCAGCTCAATCCTTCCAATCTGAATTTACCAGGCAGCAACCTCAGTGAGCAACAGCGGTCTGCTCTCTTTTCAGTTATGACACTGATATTTCCACCCTCTGCTCACAAGCAATTCTCTGTGCAAAAAGGAATTATGACAGGAATCCTACTTCTGATTGAGATGTCTTGAGTTGATGGGCTGAATCTACATGTGTAGCTCTTTCATACATAGAATTTCTATATGAAAGATAAAAGCATGTTGCACAGTGTTGCAGCAAACACAGAAAGGTCTATGGAAATAGATACCTACATTCATATGAAATCAACCTGCATACAGCCTCACACAATGTTCAGCAGACAAATTAATCCAGGTGAGACAATGGCAAGATCTTACATGGATCATGGTTCCATTCCCATTCTTGTCCAAATCCCCTTTCATAATATTTACATGTGAAATGGCTTTGTAAAATATGTCTATTGAGTTTTGGTTGTTATATGCATTTCTGTGAAATGCAGAGAAAGAGATACTCAGTAATCTGTTGTAATGAGGCATCATCATCATCATCATCATCATCATCATCATCATCATCATCATTATTGAACTTTATAAAGTGCTGTAAATTTACACAGTTCTGTACATACTGAATATACAAAAATTTAAAACCTGCCTAAGGCGTACAATCTAAGAATACAAAATAATAACATGAAAACCTATCTTAAAATACAAAAAACACAGATACATAATAATAACCATTCAATCAAGTTGTGAGGTGGAATGCTTCCCTAAACAAAAATGTCTTAAGTTCCACTTTAAAATTGGTTAAAGAGGTGGTAGTCCAAAGATTTAAGGGAAGGAGGTTCCAAGAATAGGGAGCATAACGAGAAAAGGGGCAAATCCAGGCAGGGGAAATGGAAATCATCACTTGTGCATTCATTCATTCATTCATTCAACAATTATATCTCACTTTTAAAAAATTGCAACAATGAAAATTATGACAAATAGATAATTTTCATATGTGGAAGCACTATCAAATAAATCAGCATAGACAAAACTGGACCAATTAAACTATATTTCTCTGCTACTATAGTAACCTATATTAGACTGATTAGACTTTGTAACAGATTGTTTTCTCATTTTCAAAGTTCTGCACTTTACCCTTGCAAGATAGAATCTCATTGTTGAAATGAAGGGATGAGTCATGAGCCAAAGTCTGTCATCATCGAGATGGACGTCTGGAGTCATTTCACTAGAACAGATGCAAGATTTACACTTTGACAAAAATAAAAGTCGGCCCATGATTTCAGTCTCCCTAGAAATGACATGGTGTTTTAAATCTTTCAGAATTGTTTTGTTTCATTGTCACATATCCATTGTCAGACTTCTTTGGCAGAACACACAGTTCTACGAGTATCGTTTTCCAATCAGTTACAAGCAAACAAGACAGCTTAAATGTGACCAAGGTTATCAGCTGGATGGACTTTGCGCAATTTTGTTCAGGCAGGACTTTACTGCATGACACTTTTTAATTTACACAATGTAGGCCTGAATTCAATTGCTAGTCACAACTGCAATAGAATAATTCGATCATTTTCTGACTAGTAAATGAAAGCTTATATGGAACCTATTAATTCAAGTGCTACTCTAGTTGGGACTATCAATTGGATTAAGGTCATGATCTTCCTTTCAGTTTGCCTCAGTGCATATTGTTTATATCTATCTTCAGCCCATGAAGACCTAACAAGATATCTGAGCCTCCTGAACATTAATTTAATTTCTACATAAAAATATTCCAGTATAACACCAGATTTGATGTATCTGGGCAGCTGTCTGCAAAACTTTGTGCCAAACAAAGTTTGTCATTCTTTGGGGTTCAACAGCAGTCTATCTCCTACGCCATACCAAAAAATGTTTTCTGGAACTGAATTAGAAAAAATATGCAAAAAAAAAAAAAAAAAACAAGGCCATCCACCTTCTTATGTTTAACAATTACAACATGCATTTCTTCCAACCTGTGCAAACAGACATCTACAGGTATCATTCTGACAAACATGCTTACTCTGTACAATTCCTTTCATAGGTTTGAGGTGAGCCAAGGACTAGAAGCCTTGGGATACCAGAAAGATTCACCCCCTGATTTTAGTTTTTGGCCTTGATATTTCTGGGACTGGAATGCTGTTGAAGCAGGAATTCTATTGAAAGTGCAAAGTTCTCCTACCTACATGCAATGGTCCCACTATTAATAGTGAATAAAAAGGAAACAGCTCTTCAACTTGACATAGGTATTTCCTATATCATGCAGTTTAGCCTCAAGTTCAATTGAAATCAGCTAAATTAGTACAGAATCATTTAAATTCCTATAATCTCAGTGGATCTGAGTGGCAACGAGTGTTTTTTGTATTGGATGCAAGTAGAGAAAAGAAGGGACATAGATATTGTTTTCCCTGTCTTTTTATTTTAACACAGCCATTGTCCCAGATTTATAGCAAATTATATAACTATTTTGTGTAAAGATATGATTTCAGGTGATTTCCTATTATTTTACTTTGTTCACTATAAACCTTGCCTGATATTACATTCGTTTATCAAATATAATTCATTTTCAAGCACATTGTTGAAATGACACCAAAAAGCATTTTAATGACAATGATATCATCACCATTGAACTGCTGAAACCTCTCAAATTACTATTATGAGGTACCTTTGTACCTTCTTTTTGGGACCTTTGGCAGGGGAACAGAATAGATGAGGAATCTGCAGATATGGAGACAAAAGCACATAAATGCATAGAAATAATTCACAAGTTCAGTCAAGCAAAAGATTCTAAGAAATTTAATGTTTTAGTATAATATTTTATTAGATAACTAGAGCAATAAAAACATACAAAACTATAATGCAAAATTTTAGTGTTTTAGTAATAAAGTAAGTAAGCTTTTAGCAAAATTACTTTCTAGCATTCCTGAGCCAAGAACCATTTTCTTTATAATAATCAAAGAAGGGGGGAAAATGCTTATTTGCTCAAGCAAATTTCTGATTATCTCTAGCGCTTTCTAGCATGTTTGTTGATAGTTCCAAATCACTTTTATAGAGACAAAGCTAATTTTTTTTACATCTCTAGCCTTTCTCTTTTAGATTGCTTAGAATAGCTATATTGCATTAAACAAAAGTCTATATGTACATGCAAATTTAGAACACACCATGCAGTGATCTGTGCTCAGAGGACAACCATTAAGTTATCATCATTTTGCAAGTTTTTAAAAATGGAATGGCTGAAATTGCAACAATGACATATGCATGCACAACCTGGGATTATGTATGCCTATGTCTTTTTAAGTTGTCATGAAAGAAGATACTAATACCTCTTTGCATAGCCCCATCTGGGCAACCCAAAAGCAGATGTATGTCCCCTTGCACATTCAGTGGAAGGGGAAAGCACCTGACTGACGCTGGAAGAAAAAAGCAGCTGTCCTCCTCCTGGATCACCAAAATATTTGCTGGAGATAATGGAGGGCTGTATCTGCTGCTTCCACATAGTCTTAAAAGTGCAGCTGCATCCTGCCTGGGTGTCCTCCATCCTCTGCAGTCACTAAATGACCATGAGGGTATAGTCTACTGCTAGGAAGATGCCTTCCCCATGAGGCAGAAGTGGCATCCCAATAGACCTGCATGGACACACTGTTACATGCCAACTGCTCCAATGTAGAATATTGACAAATGCTTCACAAGGTTCAACACACTAACCATTCTAGATTAATCATACCAATTACATGGAACCTGAACAGCAAGGATGGGAAAACATGTGTGAAATGCCTGGCTGGATCCTCACCTCTTTGACACCACATAGCCTGGAGGACATCAGGTGACATACCCACACTTATCATGTTCCTTGACATCATTGATTTTCCAGTTGCAGTGTGAGTGGGAACTTCAGTGGAAAAAACTGCTTTGTTCCATCATTGTCCTCTCTGTGTAAACAAAAGTGAAGTGGAATCAATCCAAGGAGCTAGCAATGGATCTGATGTAGAAAAAGCAATTTGTTCAGAGATTCCAGTTATATGAAATTTGCTAGGTATACAGATAGCTGAACTTGGCCAAGCTTTTCATCATCAGTGCTGAAAACTGAAAACTCATCCACGAATTAGTGCCAGAGAATAGAGATGTCTTCATATTTTAATACTTATATATAAAATACCAACACTTTCAGCAATTTCCTCTCCTTTCTGTAAGAATATAACATTTTTTTGCAGTTTCTCGGCACTATTTGTTCTTCATGAGAAATTCATTTGTGTGAAAATACGCGTGGTTTTCCTGCTCAGAAAACAAAGTTTTGAGCCTAAAACATGTATTTTGTGCAAAGCCACTGATTCCTGTAAGCAGTCTGCCGGTGCCGCCAGTTGCTCCGCGAGGCAGCCACAGCTTCCATACTGTATGGCTCCCTCGTGGAGCAAAAAGAACCCCGAAAATGGCACTTCTTTTTGTGCCCCAGAAGTGGTGCCACAAGTGTCCAATGGCGCACTTGCAGTGTCACTTCCGCCACGTGATGTGCAGACGCTACGCCTCCACTATGTCAAAATGGCAGCACCTGTGTGGAACGGGCGCTGCCATTTTGTACGTACCCAGTATGTACTAGGTTTAGGGGCGTGCATAAAGCATGCCCTTTTCTAACCCTAGTACGTCCTGGGGATGTCCTTTACGCCCATCTGGAACGGGCCTTAATAAACTATCTGGGAATCTATTTGCACAAATAAAGTTGTGTAAATGGTATAAAAAGTAGAAAAAGATGCAAGAGTGTATCATGGCATTTTTTTAAAAAAAAAAGCCAGATAATGAAAAGATAGAAACAGAGTCCAGCTCACTGAAAGACTGGGTGGAATATTCAAAAAGAGAAAGTATATCAAGGGGTACATTGGGACAACAAAGTTTTATTTAGGGGTGCAATCTCACATTTGAGCAATACTCTGAGAACATATCTTAAAAAGAAAACACTGTTAAATCTGTAATAAAAATTACATCAGTAGGGCCTTCGTGAATTAGTGAAGATCTCAAAATAGCTGCTGTAGTGATTTCAGCCCCACATTATTGATGAAGAATACAGTCATCGAGGAGGTCTGTGAACTGATTCTGCCTTGCCAATTGATTGGAAGAGACGTCCACTACAGAAATCTCAGATTTCCCAATAAATATGGAATAGATTTCTCTCAGAATTAGTTCCATTCCATATTTATTGAGAAATGTGAGAACTCTGTAGTAGATGACACTTGTAATTAATTGGCATGGGAAAAGCTAAAAAACAATCAGTGGATACACCTTCCCACCCACCCATACCCATAAACCACTGGGTCTACTTGTGAAAGAAATACACTTTGACTTATTTCTAAAACATATAAAACTATATTTATTTGCAAATTGCTTCTCCATAGTCAAATTTATGGTATAATGGCAAAAGAAGAAAGTGGATTCAGGTTAGAGTGCAGCAGAAAGAAAGAAAGTGTGTGTGTGTGGGGGGGGGGAATGAGTACACGGGACATTAGAAGACCAACAATTGCAGACCAACAATTACTTGACTATAAGATATCTTGTTCTGACTAGGCATAAACACAGCTAGAGCACATGCTGATTATATCACCTGTATATTTGACAGAATTCACTCTAGTACTTTGGTGGAGCAGCAGGGATTTGAGATATGTTTTATGCATAGTCCTGTTGCTGGCAAAGTTTTGTTGCTGCACTACTAGGTAACCATTTCTCAAGGGTCTGAGTTGTTCAGTGCTGATACTCCCTGTATGAAGTTACACTTTGACAATTGTCAACAAGCAGAATTTTGGCAAAGCCGATCTTGCAAAGTGGCAGTATCCAGCAAACAATCTTGAAGTTTGCCTTTGATTTGGTTATACTCTGAGCGTTTTGGTAGAAACAGAGCGAGCTTTGGCGTCTACATGTCTTTCCTGGAAAAACAGAACCTTCTCAAATGTTGTTTTCAAGAGGAAAAGAGTTTTCTATGTGATTCACAGTGCCATTGTTTTTTGTTCCCTGAAAAGGAAATGATGTTTCAATTTTACTGTTTCAAAAATCATTTGGACATCTGGCTCAGCAAGCTGGAGTAGTCCAGAATCCTGCTGGTTGTCATTTATCACATCTGCTGGCTCTCTGAAGCTTTTAGCTATCTTTTTCATTTCTTCAGCAATCTTTCTGATCAGGAAACATTCACACTAAAGGCAAGGAGTAAAGAAAAAACAGCTTCTCTCTGTAGGCTCTCTCTCTCATTGTCACAAAGTTACCTTTGGCACCCAGTCCATGCCACAACTAAGCCACAGATGGAACTGTATCTAAATGACATTGTGCTGCCACTCTTCCTGTGCAATTTAATGTATAGCACCTCTCATGACATTGGGGTTTGTTCAGGGCATAATACGGCCAACAGTGTATAAACAAGCCTTTAGAAAAATCAATATTTCTTCCAGATATCTGCAGGATTCAGGCTCATTTTTGAAGTTTTAATTCTATGGCTTGCTGTTGACCAGTGGGTTGGCTTTGTCTGTTGCACTTTTATAAACGAAATAGCGATTCTGTCCCCCCACTACCCCAAAATTAATCAACATATTTAATTTACTGGATAGTAACATCTTGCAGATCCTAGTTACACTATCTCTAAGTCTGTAAAACTTCTAATGTGATGAAGCAAACAATAACCCATAGTGTCTCATATAAATGACCTTGGAACTGCTAGGCTGTTACAGACCCCAATTTCCATGTACAAAAATTTGCAGCTGACTCTTACCTTTACTCTTTCACATCCCCAAACACAGATTGTTAATTAAGAACTACAGCCCAGAGTTTGTAAAAGTTACACACTGGACTACAATTCCCAAGATCCTTTAGACAGCATATACACCAAGGGGGTAGCTATGGGCTTTAGGGAGTTGTAGTTCTGTTCAAATATTTTATTTTTATTTATTTGTTTATGTATTTTTCTCCTATACGGGGCCCTAAATACTTAACAGGCCTGACCTTACTTATCTTCCAAGATGGGATCTGGTGACTTCTGGTTATTTCGGTTTATTGTCACCTTCATTTGTTTTTGTTTTTCCCCTGAGCAACACTTTTCCAAACACTGCAACCTTTTTTGTTATTGTTGTTATAGGGAGCTGATCAACACCCTTGGTCATGTTCATTGCCCTGTTCCTCACTTTTTCCTGCTCTGTGACATTCTTTTTCATGTAGAGTGATTAGAACCCTACACAGCATTTCAAGTAAGCCTGCACTTTAGATTATGTAGCAGTAAAATTATGGACACCAAATCTTTCATAATACTAAATTTTAAATTGCAATTGGTTATTCTAAAATATAGTATAGCTACACATAATTCTCCAAAGTCATGTGTGTTGGGTTCTCTTATTATGTCCAAATCAGTTTGGCTGCTGCAGGAAAATCCTGTCCCCATTACACCACATCTCCTAAATAGTTCTGAGTTGTTTTTATTATTATTACTTGAGTTCCTCAGTTGAAATTCAACACCACACCAATAGCTTGTTATAGTGGTCATAAGAAAAAGAAAGTGTCTGTGTATGTGTGTGCACACACATACACTTCCATCTGTATGTGTATGTATCTTAAGAGAGTGTGAAGTTAAACAGATCTTGACATCACAACAAATATCAATCACTCAGCTGACTGACTAAACACTAAGTAACTGATCAAAATCAACTGACAAACCAGTTGGCAGCAATAGGAAAATATATGTGCTTGTGTTCTATAACTTTCTCATCCATGTTTAGCTTCCTAAAAACTGACCACTCCATCAATGTCAAGAGTCAAGTGAACACGAACCTCAGGCTAAATTGGATCTAACAAGTACACACCAAGACATAGTCTCATAGGATGTCGAATTCAAGCTGAGCACAAGAACTGGCTTTCGCATCTGCAAAAATTACTTCTGAATTGAGAGCCACTGTTTGTTTCAGGGCTGCTAAGCAGCACTATGATGAAACATTCGACAAAAGAGTGAAGGAGAGAGAAAGAAAAACAGGCAGACAACCAGGCTAGATAAATAATTTTCAGTGAACTGTTATTGATCAAGTAAACCCAAAACATAAGACAAAATACTTTATCAATTTATTTAAGATTGCTTTCCTAAGCAATATTTGATAAGAAAAAATTATATTAGATGATGATGCTTATGATGATGATGGTGACATTTCTGTCCTTTCTATTTTTCATGGGGTTTAAGGAGGCTTACAACATTTTAAAGAAACATAGTTAAAAACTGATAGGATACAAAAGTTAAAAAGCAATTTTAACCCTAAAGTTAAAATCAGTTAAAACAAAACCATCAGCAACAACAGCAACAACAAATAGAATTCCAGTGAATCCTTTTCATAATATATATATATATATCAAAGATCTCTAAAAGAAAAAGAATTTTACCTGCCTATGGAAAGATAGTGCCAGTCAAGCTCCTCTGGGAGGGAATTCCAGAGCCTACAAGCAGCCATGAAGAAGGTCATCTCCTGTGTTTGCACTAGATGTAACTGAGGGTGGTGGGATAGAGAGAAGAGCCTCTCAGAACATCAATGGGGCATGTTGTTACAGTCCTTCAAATAATCAAGATATGAACCAAATAGGGCTTTATAGGTCATCTCCATCAGTTTGAATTATGCCCAGCAATGGGCATCAGCCACTGAAGCTTTTTGCATGCTCCACGTAGCCCACCATGGATAACAATCTGCCTGTGGCTCTTTGGAGAAGCTGAAGTTTATGAATACTCTTCAAAGATATCCTCATTCTTCAAAGCCAGATTAACAGGTATAAGCTAAATTCAACTCCATTCAAATTTTGTGCGACCAAGTTCAAAGAATGCATTTTCAAATTGATGTACAAGTGATATTTTACATCTGTTCAATTGGATTGTGTTACCAAAATTACATCCCACAAATGTTGGAAGGGCTTCAGATTCAAGGACAATTACCTCCGTATGTGATTATTTTGCCCTGTTGTGGCCCAGTTATGGTATGAAGTTCTGAAAATTGTTAGGACCATTACAAAGCAAACAAGTGACGTATGTTCTGATTTTCAGTTCTCAGTAAACAATTTACAACATAAGCTTCTGAATCACTAAATTCTCAGATTTTTCCCCTTATAAATACAAGACTAGAAATGGCTTCTAACTGGAAGATAGGTATTTTTTTCTATCCAAAGATGGTAGAAAAGGATCTGGATACATGGCTAATAGAGAAGTTCATACACTGAGAAAACAATAAAAGAATACATCACACACTATTCTTTCAAAGGTAAATGGAATCCTTTTACTGATTGCATCAACAATGTAATGTAATATAATAATTTTCAACATCTTACCCAAGACTCTGGTTAAGCACTTTAATATGCGCTCAAGTTACTAACTGATACAGAATCTGAATGGATGGGCCTATTGTTGTATTTTGACTCAAAGTAAGCTGCATTGACAAAGAAAAGACAATAAAGCATATTCCAAATAAAAGTTTACATGTACCCAGATCAAAGGCAGTAGAAATTACACTGGTAAAGTGTGTTTATATATGTGTGTGTGTTTGTGAAAGGAGGGTTATTTCTCAAGAATCATATGTAAGATTAGACTGTAATTAACAGTGTCAGCTACTTGAAAATCCACCTGTGTCCTTCTATTTTACTGTGTGTCTTTAACTTTACTAACCTGCTATTTACTACAACAATCCATATCTTCATTTCCATCCTTACCCATACTGGCTTTTACCATGGCTGTTTACCAGCAACAAGAGCTTAAAGGGGACATACAATCCTTTAAGAGAAGAAAGGGCCAAGAGGTGGAAGAATAAAGAATAGGAAGAAATGATCCCTGTCCACATTTGCTGCTGCTAACCAACAGTTTCCACACACATTCTGAGATACAAACTAATGTTCTCCACCAGTGAAACATCTCTTGGGTTATGCATAAAAGGAAAATTTAAAAGGATATAAAGGAGTAAATCTTAATTATTCTCACTCAGAAGAAAATAATATTCATTTGATTGAGGACTGCTTATACATTATGTAGATTAGTATCCCAAAGCTCCAGATGTATTGGACCATAATTTGCACTGTCCCTTGCCAGTATAGTCAAAGTTACTTAGGGACATGATTCCAAAATATTTGGTGGGTATCAGGTTGAGGAAAGTTAAAGATTATTAAGAGGTTTCCTGCCACAGGTATAAACTCATAGTGACAGCAGGATTCTGTGCATGGTACTGATATGGTCAATCTCGGTTCACCTGCCTAAATATCCTAAAGAGACCAGATCCCATCTAACCATGGAAACTAAGCAGGGCCAGCTCTGGTGAGTACATGGATGAGAGACTGACAATGAGTATCAGATGCTGTAGTCTATATTTCAGAAGAAGGACCTAGAAAAACCACTTCTGAGTATTCTGTGCCTAAGAGAACCCATCAGGTGACCTGAAGGCACATACATCACAGTCGCATACACACAAATCTTGGTTCCCATGAAAGGTCACTTTTACTGTACTGAGACCATGTGTAAACCTGCTCTTACTTCCAAATACATATTCTTGAATATTTTAGTTTGGTTGTTTAATTCTATTCACTTTCTACCTCTCTCTCTCTCTGTGTGTGTATGTGTGTGTGTGTGTGTCTATTCTCAGGTTTATAGTGAAGTTATACCAAAATTATAAAAGCCAGCCCATTACTCTGAAACATGTTTGCCTTTGATGCCGTGAAGCTCGACACCTTGCATTTTTCTGCTTGAGCCACTTCTCCCAAAGTCCACATTTTCCAGGGATGAAAGACATTTTTAGGCTACTCAGCAGGAATTACAGCCATTTTTTATTCCAGAGAGGTAAAGAAAGAGACAGCGACAGGCAGAATGAGGAGGAAGGACTGCAGAGTCAGGCATATGGTGCTGTTTGTCACTGTGTAAACTCATCTGCAGTAGTTTATCAAAAGACTCCTATGAAAGCACCTTCACAAATGGCACCTTTGTTGGCAGACTCAGCAAAGAAACTTACAATTTTAACGGACAAGACGAGTTTACTCTTTTTTACCCTCTTTTTATTTCTTTATTTCCCTCTTCATGTATAGGCATCTGGATCTCTGCTTCAGAAGCTAATCACATAATAAGAACTCTGTTAGATCAGATCCAAGTCCAGCATTCTGTTCCCATATTTGCCAATGAGATGCTTATAAGAAACCAAAGAATATAAAGAAAATAGCACTGCCTCATCTGTGTTCTTTAACAAGAGCCTTAATGCTCACATTTATTGTGGAGGTCTGATCCACTTAGGGTTCTGGAATCAAACCCCAGCAGATACCAAAGGCCCACTCTCCACTTCCTCTCTCAATAGAGAATATAGAGCTATCATGGATTATAGTCATTCATACTCCCCATAAAACTTTTTATTCTTTATGTAAAACTATCAAAGCTAGAGACCATGTTACATCTTGTGGTAATGAATTCCACAGTTTCATGATGCACTGTATGAGGAAGTATCACATTTTGTCTCTCCTAAATCTTCTACTTCCTTTTGTCCACCTCTCTCATAATTTATATTCATTGGATAACTAAAGGTTCAAGTGCTATGAAAAGGAAGAAAAACATCTATTAATTTTCTCTTCACCATGTATATTTATATATGTATACCATGCCCCTTTTTTATGCTAAACAGCCCCACTTGTTGTGACTTTTCTCCACAGTAGAGTTTATCAGACCCTTTTACCCCTATAGGTGCCCTCTTCTGCACCTTTTCCAAGTTTTGCAATGTTAATTTCATGTAAAATGACCATAATTGTTCACCGCATTCCCAGGGTTGATGCATGATAGATATTTTGTAAGTCATGTTATTACTGAATCCTGTTATTCCCAACATGAAATTTGTATTTTGTTTTTAAGAGCACTCATCACTGGGCTGATATTTTTATTGATCAAAATTCCAAGACCTGTTGGGCATCCACTCCAAACTAAGGAAGTTCATTTTTACTTATTTCATTCTCACATGAGAGAATTAAGCATTTCAGAAGTTTTTTTCTCAAGAAGTTTTCTCAGAAGTTTTTTTTCTCATTGTATGAGATTACAAGAGTTTTTCCACTTGTAAAAACATTTTCCAAAATGTTTTTTTAAAAAACAAAAACAAAAAAAACCAACCAAACAATCTCACAATGATTTTGGTTGTGTTGGGTTGGGTTGAGGTTTTTTATTTATTTATTTTAGTTTGATGTGTCAAGCCATCTTTTGTCCTTTCATCCCTGCTTCCAGCTCAGTCCGAATCAATGTATGCATGGAACTGAGATTGCAACTGTTCAGAAATTAGAGGAAAAATCACACCAAGAATAGGGATATGACCAACAGGGGAATGCATTGTATAATCAGGACAAAATAGAAAGTTGATAGAAGGAGTACACTAAGAAACTATATAAAAGAGATGAAAAAACAACAAATTATTTCAAGGAAGAAACATTTGAAGATGAACTCATAATTTGAAAAAAAA
>NC_056526.1:132103962-132196948 GCF_019175285.1 Sceloporus undulatus | reverse complement strand
ACTGTGCTTTAATTAGAGCTTGATTGTGTATATTTATGACAAATAATGGTTCATCTAAAAAAAATGAGAGTGCCACAGCAACTGATTGTCCTAATGGTTTAACTTATACAACTAAGACTGGAAAGAGCAGCCAGGAGGGAAACTACATAAGATTCTCAAGTGTAAAGACATATACCAAAGTAGAAAATTTAAACCAGAGTATTTCTGATTTCTTAGGTTTTGAAAGATGGACCGTAAAGAAAGCCAGTTGGAACAAAATCAACTCATTTGAAAAGTGGTGCTGAAGATTGCTACAAATGAATTGCAAGATCTGAGTTTGCAAGAGCTGGACACTGACAAAGTGGGATATGACTACTAAGATCAAAAGCACAGTGTTATGGGGATGAAAAAGTTAACGTTCCATCAGTTAGGTTAGGGTATAAAAGAGAACTAAAAAAGATCCTAAAATACAAATATATACAGCTGAGCAAAAGTTAGAATATACATGCCGTGTATCCATTTACATGTATGGATGTGAGAACTGGACGTTAAGAAACAAGACAGGAAAAAATCCATTCATTTGAGATGTGGTGCTGGAGAAGAGGCTGAGGATGCCATGGACACCAAGATAAGCCGGGGATAAGTGCTGGTATGGAAATCTTCATATACCGCTACACAGTAGAATTTCGTGCTGAGAGGAAATTGTGTCAAATACTCACAGTGTATTGCTTTTCCCACTGGTTTCCTGAATTTCAAGAAATTGGGTTTTTAGCTTAAAAGCTGCTTATTATTTATTTTATTTATTGGATTTATATCCCAGCTTTCTCCAAAATGGGATTCAAAGCAGCTATAATGGTGGATATTCTTTCCATCCCTATATTCCACAGATTCTACTGTATGGCCAATTAAATTTAAATTATACAAAGAATTAAACACTGTCCTCACTCACTTTTATCAGAAGAATCATTGCATGCTTCAAACAGATTTTGAGAGAATAGGAAAACTATTTGTTAGAGTCGTTTTCTAAAATCCCATTGGGAAGATAGAAATGTGTAAGCTAGCATTACACATTCATGATTCTTGGTATTCTTGATTACTATTATCATCTAGTCTGGGGGGGGGACATGTGGGGACCATGGAAAGTCACCACTACCAGAAGCAGCCACTGGGTGATTGATGGGGTCTGTTTCCCTTTTGCTCAGGAACAGCTGACTGATGATCCCACCACCTTTCCATGCAAGAGATCTCCATTGTAAGAGTACATTTTGACAGGGACCCTGCATTTGTCTGTAGCAATGTAGATTGCTCATGGGAGGGGATAGGAATGTTAGAGAGCTGCTTCCTGAGGTGACAGGGCAACAGGCCTCAGCTAGTTCAGTCATTGCTCCCAGTAAATTGAGATGGATGGAGATTTGGGCCAGGATTCACTGTGTAGCTGCATAACTACAGTGGTTACCCACAAGAGGATTCTGGCCATTATGAGAAGTGTGAAAGGATACGTATTAGAGAGATGTAAATGAATTATGTTAAAGTTTTTCTTCAACAAGAAAAAAAGAAGGAAAATTCTCATTAAAAAATGGTAACCACTGAGATTTTACTACCATAAACATACTTTCCCATCCAGGTCTGCAATTTGCACAAGAAGCCATTTTTCTCCTTGCTAAAGAAAGCACAGAAATGTGCCATGTACAGAAGGACCAGCACTATTATTTTAAAAGATACAATAATACATCCAGTGTTTTTGCTTTCAAAAATACATGCAAAATAATCACATGGGTTTACATTAAAAATGAATTTGCAGCAAATATCAGTGCAATTAATGACAAAAAATATCAAAAATGCTGTAATCCTTTTTGAAGATGTTGAAAAAAAAATCTTGTCATCTCAGACATCAGGGAGAAAAAAATTCATTCTTCCTCCTCAAACAAGATAACAGGAGGAAATACTTGTTTATTAAAAGCATAAGCATTATGAATCAGTGATAGTTGTTTCTGCAAAACAGACAGCACACATTATTACTATGAAGCAAGCATGTTACTCAAAATAAAACAATATATTTCAGTAGTAAGCACAGCCAACAATTAGTGGCATGAAAAGAAACATTTACGATGTAACATTTTTGATAACTTATATAGTTCTTAAAGTGAATGTAATGGGTTTTCTTGAAAGATAGGAGCTCATAATGACTGCCTAGAAGAAACACAGATTAAACACAACACAGCAAGAAATGCAGTGGCTAGCATTCTTTT
Source organism: Sceloporus undulatus (assembly GCF_019175285.1). NCBI lineage: Eukaryota > Metazoa > Chordata > Lepidosauria > Squamata > Phrynosomatidae > Sceloporus > Sceloporus undulatus. Next base: position 132,194,720 of record NC_056526.1, on the reverse strand, counting down.
ACTGCCTATGCAGGAAGTAATTGTGCCTTGTATGAGTGTGAAGACAATGTCCAATGGTTGTAATCCAACTGATGGCATATAACGGACTTGTTATGAGGCATTGTGGCATGTGATGACACATTAAAATACACATGTGAAACCTTATTGTCTCTGTGTATTGCCTCTGTGCAGTGTGAGTCTTCTACTAATGAGAACTATCTGCATAAAAAGCTAATGGATTTTCTACTTGGTGGAAAGATTGGAAGTAGCAGTGCCACTGGAAAGACACAGTGAATCTGTTTCTCCTTAGTTGGGGCTGTGCAAAATGCCTCTAAGGTGGCCAGCTGCAGGTGCCTCCATTTGACTGGCTCTGGGCGGTGTCAACCACACACCATGGCCCCAATCTGGCCTTTCCAGAGTGTGATAGCTGCATCGGCACAGTACACAGTGCTTCACAACACTGTGACGCTATGTGCCATATGGTGCAGCATGTGTGTGTCACGGTGCCCTGGAGGTGGAACCAGGGCATGCGTCGTGGAGATGCTACACCCTGACCCCACCCCCAATCAGCCTTTCAGGCCAGTGTGTAAAGGCTTTCATCACTGGACCCTATGGAAAAGTTGACCATAGTATGCAAGGAAAAAACAAGGAACAACTGTATAAGTATTCTATGTATGTAAACAAATAGTCAGTATTATCCATCTGTTACATATGGGAAGATATGAGCAGTTTATACTAAATGATGTAATTAGTAATGGAAGATGTTTAATATGGAATCAAGATCCCCACCACCTGGCACCCTAAAAATTCACAGAGTTACATTAGACAACTCCTTATAACTCATTTCTAGCAATATGCATGACTGACAACCAGGTGCCATCTTGAGCATTAATTCAAATGCAAGCAATTTACAAGAGCATGGCCATTTAAATTGCAACTGAAGTAGGAATTCATCAAAGAAAATGAAAGAATTATCTTGGCTTCTGTGATTATTTTCATCACCTCTGATTTCCCTTATGTGATCTGTCACAGTTTAGTGGATATGAAAACATAGTTTATCACTTCTGTACTGTGCGAGCAAAGAAGTTCTGTCTGCTGACACACCAGCATATAATCCTCCTTTCATCTCTGAAAGTGTCCCAAAACTGCTGTGCTTCACCCCACCATTACCACCCTGATACAATACTGCTTATGATTAAGCAATCATCCAGAGAAAAATGGCAAGTATGGATACAGATATTACAATAATGTCCAAAATCAACAAAACTGTGATACTTTTTGGACCAACCAAAATGAGCAAATACATGATAGAAAGCTTTTGAAACGCCACTGGCTTCTTTTTCAGACATAGATGTTAAAATTCAACAAGAGAGAAAAATATGACAAAGTTATGGCATTTTGCTTTATGGCCAATGGATATGGCATAAATGTTTTCTTGACACAGGCATTGTGAGATGTCCTACATACTCGAGGGTGTGGCCATTTTGTGGGTGCTTTGATTGTGAATTCCTGCATGGCAGGAATTCGATGGATGGCCTTCTGGTTTCTTCTAACTCTATGATTCTATGATTCTACCCAATTGGGGAACAATCCGGCCAGCTTCTCGTGTGCAAAATCTAAGCTGTATGAATTGCTTACCTCAAGTGTCCATCATTTTTCACACAATCTTTTCCTACAACTTGGCATGGAGGAGAGGTTTCCTCTGTAGAGAGCAGAAGAAAGTAAATGGAACATGCTGTGTTACTCGACTGGCCACAGAGGAGCGAAATCCTTGCCTTGGCAACCAGAATAAAACAGTCTCAGTGTGATAACAAAACAGACTAGTTATTGTAAATTAAGCTCAAAGTGCTCTTACAAACCCTAATCCACCTCTATAGTGAGGTGTAAGGCCTGATTAGGAGATCTTTAAGATAAAATGCTTCACTCTGGTTGATGTATGTTGTTTCTAAATGTTTTAGATGCCTAGATGTGTTTAGCAATTTATTGAATTAATAATATGTCAGTGCTTTATTGATTGTATTTTATATCGTACTGTGTTGATTCTTGATGTAATCCCGCCTCAAATCGCAGGGAGAGGTGGGAAATAAAAATTATATTATATTATTATTATTATATATTATTATTAGTTTGAGATTGAAGTGTGTAATCCCAACAGTCTTTGCTGATTCAGAAGTTGCCAGTCTCCTCTGTAACTTCAGTAAGTCTGAGTTTGTATTATGCATGGAAGGGGCGTTATGGATACAATCCATTGCTACATTCTGCCAATATAATTATGCTAAAATAAGCAGTGGCAGAAAAAGGGAAAAGAACTATATGCATTGTGTACATGAAGAAAGTAAGGCATTGGAGAAATAGGCTGCTGGAAAGCTGGAAGATTTTCTAATTTCATACCACCATTATCCTAGAAAAAGTGCAACTGCTAGGTTAGTGCACCAACAAGATCTCTGGCTGTATCGAGCACATAATTTGCTGTAATGAATGTCCAGCTGGAATATATATTAAGCATCATTCCTCCCCATTTAAGCCAATATAAAAACTTACTTTTACTTGTTTAGTAAAAAGTATTTTGGCCAGGATACTCTGGTAACAGCCCAGAGTAGCCTGGTCCCAAAGGTGTCCCAAATTTCCCGTTGCATTCTGTGCATTCCAGAGTGATGCCAGTGGCGTTTACAATGCATCCTTTGCTGCTCACCACTAGTGACAGCATGTGAATCACTCCTGCTGAGGCCAAAAATGAGGTGCCCAGCATTGACCACATGGTGGACACCTCATTGCGATCTCAGTGGGAGCAACCCACAACAAAACGGTGACAGTGGGCAACACGATGTGATTGGGGCTGTCACTTCACCCCAAATGCAAAAAAAGCCCTAAAGGTTAAGGGTGAGTTCAGGAAGAGAGTACAGTTACAAGAGGTGTGGTGATGGCTGCCTGAAAGCAGTAATTCCCATTTTTATAAAAGTGTGAATTCTGTGAGAATGGGGTAGTAAGTGTCCTGTTAATCAAGGAACAACATGTTTTGTATATTTGAAAATATGATATCAGATATTGTTAAAAGAAAAGTACTGCCAGTGTTTATATATTTATTTGTGTTGCTTGCAAACACAGATTGTGTCCTCAGCATTTCACTATTCCGATGATTGCTCCTCAGAATTTGAATAGGGCAGATGCATAAATGAACAGGGTGAGGCAATCTTCTTTCATTACAGAAGAGAGCCTAAAATAACATTCTCCTAATAAAGTTTCCCTCTTCATTTTCAAATCTACTGTATTTTCATTTTACACCTGAGCTAATTAGAATATGATTAAAGACCTAATAAGAAAACTTTTATTTATTTTTTTCATTCACACTTGCAGCACGTGACGTGTATTGGTTCCTTTACATGTCAAAAACCAATACAATACCTTTTGATCTTGCTTGAATTGCAATTTCTTTCTTTCTTTTCTCTTAGCTTTTATGTTCTATAGTATTTGGTGAGCTCTTGTGTCAGGCTAGTCTTTCATTTTTCACCTGAGGTTTGTTGTTTCATAGAAGTGATGATAACGCCCCCCCCCTCCCTTCCATGCTTTTTCTCCCCAGATACTCCCTCTCTCAGTGATGGTTAATGATGAAGTTTTAATACAGCTTCAAAAGAGATGGAGAATGCAGTGTGAAGTATGTGTTCAACTAAATGAAAAGAGATATAATCTTTGGATAAAACAGATGTAGCTTTTTCTAGTCTGTATATTTACTGTAGATATTTTCAAAAATTATGATAGTTCTCCTCTGATGTGTTAAAACTTCTTCCTTCCAAGTATCCACAACAATCTCCCCCCCCCTCATTTTTATATAATTTAGTCAAACATTTATTCATATTTACGAGGGAAGAATGTATGTTTTTCAATAAAATCCGGTGTAGGAAAAAACTGTAGAAAGAGTGTGTCTGTGTAAATGAGGGTGTTGCCTTCCCAATATTTCTGATACTCCAAATGTAATTCTAGCAGTCCCCAATTATAGCATTGCAGTAATGTAAAACTTCAGTTAAGCATTTGGAAAACAGTTTGGGCATTCAAAGGAAAGAGACAGGCATTTACCAAGGGCATGAGGACACACAATATATGTGTTCTTGATGTAAATGGTTTTCATTGCCCACTCCTGTAATACTAGAAATTTCTGGACTGAAGGAAAATTACATGGGGCCAGGGGTGGACTTTTTATTTGGAAGGGCAATGCCTCATTTCTCCCCTTCTGTACAGTATATGTACTTCTAAGTAGAAGCCGGAATTAACAGATCAATCCACCCACAATCGTATGCATTCTTCCTATCTATTCAACCATTTTAATGCTGGATAAGGATTCCCATCTCCTCTTTTTCAGAGATGTGCATCTCCTATCATTCTTATATGACAGAAAGGTGCATTAATACTTCTTGCTCTAAGAATACCCTCTTAAAAATTGAATCTGGACAGTGAAAATGGATAGAATTCCATTCACTTTTGTTCTAGGGGGGAATTTACCAAACATTGTGACTTTATATTGCAATGAAAATAACTTTGAAAAAGAAGGTGGAAGAAACTGACAGCATTTCTCAGTTATAGGATCCATTCATTAGAACAATATGGCTCACTGTTGTTATTTTCAGTTTTGAATGCCATGTTCACTATTTACAGTAGGTTCTCTTCTCATTCAACATCTTGAAATTGTCTCAGCACTTGAAATACTTCTAAATATTTTCACAGGCGTGTGGTGATTCCATGTGTCTTGAAAACCTGACTACTACTCAAAAAATATACGTCTTAAGCGCTTTACAGACTGCCTGTTTGGGGCGGCCTGTAGGCGCTGCTTTTCCTTGGGGCCTCAACTTCCAGACAGAGCCTCCGAGGCCCGACCCGCCACTTTCCAGGCTGTGGGGAAGCGGCAAAAAGGCCACTTCCCTGCGCCTGGAAAGGGGTGTCTTGGGGCTTCATGCCCCAAGACACTGATGGCGGTGGGGAGGAGGAGAAAGGGGGCCTCTTCTCTCTTGCATCGCTGGCGCAGCCACTAAAGGCTGTGCCAGCGACATAAAAGCGAGGAAGGAGCTCCGTTGCGAGCTCCTTCTCGCGCCGCAGAAAGGGCACTCTATGCTCTTCGCGCGCCGACAACATCATCCGACCGCCCCGTTTGGAGGCGGCACGTCGTGACATCGTAATGGCGGCCCCCGTGTGGAATGGACACTGCCATTTTGTATGTCCTGGGACGTACGAGGGTTAGTGCGTGCGTAAGGCATGCCCTTGCCTAACCCTAGTATGTCCCCCAGGACGTACTTACGCCCATCTATAATGGGCCATAATCGGCCAAAATTGTGGTGCAGTTGTTGAGGATTGGAATGTGACTCTTGAGATCAGGTTTCATTCCCTATTCAGTCAGGGAAAGCCACTTGGCGACTCGGGCAAGTCACGCACTCTCAGCCCCAGAAAATGCCATGAAGATTTAGTTTATTTTTTATATCATGAGATCTCACTATGGCATATAATAAAAGGATCTCAGTGCCTGCCATCTAGGGTTGTGCGGCAAGGGAAGACCTTCCTTGAAACCTGAATGGACCTACAGTTAGGTCATGAGATTGCATGGATAGGATGCAACTATTTAAAATATAGTAAACACAGGACCCATTTACAGTGCTGCAGTTCTTTCATAGTTAGATGACCCATGCCCTAAAACAACCATTAATATGCCCAGAGAGCTTATTTCTACTGCAAACATTCTTTTGTGTGAATTAATAAGGTTGTGGATCAGTTAAACCCATGATGCCTGTCTGTATTTTATGGGTCGTCACAACATGCTACAAACATTTCAATAGTGTTATACAGCAAAACTGCATAATACATAATCATGCCGCCAGTAGCTGTAGCTCTTCTTCTTACAGTTCCAAGGAGGTTCCCCCAATTACTTAGTTTGTTCTTATTTAATGTACCGTTTGTGCATGCTTGTTGGAATGATGGGCAGTATAGACTAAAGACTTTCTGCTGAAACATTGTCATAAGAGGCAGAACTAGTTAAGTTATTGCCAAACATTAGGCTAAAAAATCAGTAAGCAAGGCCTTTTAAACTCCACTGGACCCATTGTCTCATTTAGCGTTTGAAGGGAGCAATGTTTTTCAACCTACCTATAGGTTTCAACTGCAATCTTATTGTTCACTTGGTTGTAACAGAAGTACAAACTGGCCAGAGCTAGGAAAAGGGGGTGGGGGGGGTTTGGCTTGGTTTGTTTGTTTTTTTAGTAAATAAGTCTCAGAAACAAAACAGAAGACAAGGGTCTTGAATGGAGATTATATTCCAAAAAAGTCTACACTTCTCAGCCTCTGAAACTGATGCTGTTTCCAAAAAACTTTTGATGTTCTGCAGTGTAAGTCAGATTGACTAGAGGTTAAATAAAATGCAAGTGATGAGCAATTTTTCACTAGAGTAGTTGTTTTTGTTTTTTTATACAATTTATTCCATTAGCTTCTCATGTTTCAAGGATAATGTTGGAACAATGATGATGTAAATGTATGATTTCTGGTGTAGAAGGAGCCTCTGGGAACTGTATTATATAAGGCAATGGCCTTACAAATCAAGAGACAGTTTTCTGATTTTCTTTCATGAAAGATTTGTGGAAAAATATGTAGCCCATTAATTACTGTAGTGAATTATTCATTCAATATTATAGTGTTGTTTATATAATACAGATTGTAAACATGACTCTAATCTTTAAAAATATTTGTCTTTCTTCATCATATTAACAAAAGGTAAAGTAGCCCATGTTTTCACTATATAAATTGTTCTGCTGATCAAGAAAATTCAAACAGTACATTCTTTTGCTTAAGCAACTGAACATGTTCCCGCAAGAGTAAATGTGGTCTGCCATTAGCTGATCATTAGAAGAATATTTCAAAATCCTGTAGCATCATCACAAAAAGCTTATTGCCTATCAGTGACATTGTAGCCATTAGAGCTGAATATAGGGCTCAGGAAGAATTGAACTATGTCTAGTCAGATGTTGAGCATCCAGAATGATGTACTTACTGTTTATTTCCTCAAAAAGTTAGTTGTATTGAATACTAGCAATCTTAAATTTAAAACTTGAATAGGGCCTCAGATCATTATTTTTCATGAGGTCTCTTCCCCACCTCTTATATCTGGTGCTGGTGGAATAAAAACCTTACAAAATAAGCACACTCCAAAGCATCTGTTAGACTTTACTGCGCAAGATAAATACATTATTTATAAATATTGGATAATTTGGATAGAGGAAACCTGAAATTAAAACCAACTTTGCTTTTGTTTGCTTTGGTCCAACTTAAAATAATATTAAAAAAAAGACAACTAATTGTATGAAAAGAAATGAATCATATACTCAGTTTTCATTACAGAACTGCTGGTCCTTTTGAGCAACACTCCCAAAATTCAGGGTTAGGAATCATAAGGCATTCAGAGATTTTGGGCTGCAGCTCCCAGAATTCCTCATGATCTGTAACATCCAGACTGCTGCTGCTAGTCCCAACCCATTAATCAATTGGATTTCTTGAGTGTTGTTTTACCATTGGCAACTGCGCATAGAGCCTATTTTAGTTGAACATAGCTATGATTTTCAGGCTTATACTTCTACATGAGATACAACGCTGAACATACACATAACAAATAATACACAGATAAACCTTGTGTGGAATATAAGTTCAAAAGGAAACTGTAGTACACATATAACATTACTTAATTGTAAAATTCTATGCAAGTTTATCAGGAATAAACCTGACTAAGATCAATGGCTACAGTTCTACACAATACACTGAAAGAGAAACCCATTGAATTCAGTGGGGATTGCATCTAAAAAATATGTACTGTGGCAGTATCTGGCTCTAGGACAAGTGTTCTGTTATTCTTTTTCTTTTTTCCCGCACTGGTTCCCCGTTTCACTTTATCTGCCATATTATTGCTTTAGTCTTTTAGGCAAAGCCATCTTATCTGGAAATATCATTACCACTCAAGTGATGATTCACCTCTAGTAGCAAGTTGAGATGTTTCTGTCTTCAATAAATTTTCTTTGTAGAGCTACCATAAGCTACTGCAGACATGGACTCTTTTCTATTTGGTCTGTTCACAGTAGCTGAAGGTATATGGTGGTGATGTTTTTTAAACTTGGTTTAGCCGAGATGATGAATTGCTTAACATTTAATTTATCATGTCCACAGGGGGCCACTGATTTCTAGTTTGCTTAAACGGCTTTCTGTTTGTGGAAGGAGAAAAATTAAGCCGGCCTTCTGTTCTGTCACATATTAATTAAAACAGCTGGGCAACTCTGGGGTGGATTTCAGCTTTCTCAGCTGAAGAACCAGTGACAATACAAGCACATTTAGAATCAGTTCTTAATCTTTCAGGACTGCTAAGTTGGTCTGTACTAAAACTGCCTTTGGAGCAGACTAGAGCCGCATCCTATTGTTAGATCCCAAACTAGAGCAGACCCATTCAATCAATGGTACACATCTACATACTGATTCATTGTTCATCATGATTCATGGGTCTATTTTAGATGGGATGAACCAAAAGGTGACAGTATAATGTTTCACATTCACTGAACTTCTTGATTTGAGTAGCCAGTTAAACAATGCAGAATTAAGTAGCAATACTTAATAAGAGGCAACTTTTTCTTTGAGAAAAACAAGAAACTGACATAAGGACTGGAACTAGTGGCTCCCAGGTTAGTAGAATCAGTGGGATGCATTCCAGATTTTAATTCAAACTTTAAAGTTGATCTATATCTCCATGTAGTAGATCGGTTTGGGGGATAGGATCAATTTGAAGTTTAAACTAAAATCTGGAATGCATTCACTGATCTACTGACATGAAGCCATCAGCAGCCATTGCCAGATTTGCTTTTCTAAATGAAAAAGTGCTCTTACTAATATTTCAAATATTCTAACATGTGACTATAGTTATGTATTTGTAAATAAGTAACATCTTCTTTACTAAAACAATTTCACAGTGCCTAGTTTGGAATAAAACCCAGGTACATTTAAACAGCCAGCGACAGGGGAGCACCAGCCACAGTTGGAAAAAAGTAGAGACAGAAACATGGGGGAGAGAGGATGCAACCCTTCCACAACCACCAATTTTCATCAAGATTGCATCTGCTGAGCTGCTTCTATCTCACTAGCTTCCTTATTCCTCATGGGGTTGGCGGTGATTCATAAAACATCAAGGATGCGTATGCAATACTTTGTGTCAATTCATAATGTTTTTTTTCCTGGGTCTTGATAGGGAATATAAATCTTAATTGTTTGCTCTTCACATGCTAAACAAAGATGCAAACAAACACACAACCACCACATTTTTTTGTCAGAGAGGTGAGAAGGGTTTTTGGTCTCTTTCTGAGAGAATATCAGACAGTGACAAAATGTCTGTCCCATCCTTTCCCCTTCCATAGCATGATCGTGAGAAGATTTCCTACAACCTCATGCTTATCTGTACATTATCTCATCCAGAAAGTGTGGTTGACCATGACTATGTGAAAGACTTTCAAAGATGGCAGTTCATATTAATGCAGTGAGGGGACTAGACCTCTGATCTGAAAGCCTTTTGAGGGCACAGTCAAAGACTGGATAAGGACAGGGGAGTGATCCTGTCCTTATCCCATCCCTGTGTGAAAAAGTCCTGAGATGGTTTGTGCATTTTTAAATGTTGGTTTCTGTAAACAAGCAAAATTTAAAATCATGGTAACTCTTGCTTTGCTATAATGGGATTATTAAAAGAAAAATTAAAAAACAGAAATATGGGGCTTTTGTACAATCTCTGTGAGGAACAGGCTGTGTATTTTTCTCCTTGCTCTCTTTTTGTCTGATCAGCTTTACAAAGTACAGCAAAAGGAAAGTGCTGTCTTTCTATCAGGATAGAAGTGAGAAATTTTCTTAGGGTTGGGAAACCTTAGTAGGCTACCTCTCTCTGTTTGAGTCGCCTACCCCAACCATAAACAGGATATCGATAAAAATTTGCGTCACATATCTAGTTGTTGACACAGGCTTCTGAGAGAATGCTCTCATCTTCGATAAAGTCCACTCTCCTCATGAAGAGAATGATAGAATCAGACACAGATGAGAGAAATATTCTTCTCTTCTTCATGTGTTTATTATATATTAATGATAAATATTGAATAGGTATAGATTTGTGAGGCTAAGCATCAAAGGACGGTGGACTGTTATGTGCATTCGTAATAACAAGGTAGCTGTTATTTCCTGGTAGTTATCCATGGAACACCATGACCCCCTTTTGTCCACATTGTTAGACTTTATGAGATACTTGTTTTAAAAGTGTTGTTATAATGTTTACAACGGTCTCAAGAAGTTCATGGTTTTAAAAGTAAAAGCTTCTCAAGATTCTCCAGAAATTTGCCAGAAAAACAAGAGGGAACCAAAGCCATGAAGAGGCTTTAAGGACAGGAGAAGAATTTTATATTGGATTCTGAAAGGAATGAAAGAGCAATGGAGGAAAACAACAAGGGGGTAACATGGTCAACACAACGGGCAGAGAAGATAATCCTGGCGCACTGAGCATTGTACAGAGATTAGGGGGTAGGTGGGAAATGAGTAAGACCGACTGTCAATGAATAGAGATCCAGGTTTGTGATATCCCAAGGAATGGTACATGCACCAAACTCTTCAACATCAAAATAGAAAGAAAAGGTCAAATTTGTTATGTAGATTAGTGAAAAGTATAAATAAAGAATTCCATGACTTGGCATGTTGAGCTAGAAAAAATCGTAATGTGAGTGAGAAGAGTGAAGAGTAAATAGTGAAGCGCGAAAGACTCAGGTGCCTGCGATTTGATCATGGGGACCGAATAAGAAATGTAATATTCAGCAGTAATATGAACAAGAACAGTTGCAAAGTATGGGCTAGGGGTGGGAGGAATGAAAGTAGCTCAGTATTGTGGCCATATGGGGCTTGCAGGCATGCAGTGAATCATCCACTTAGAGAGCACCAGCAAGACATAATGATGGTAATCAGCACACGGGGGTGAAATATTAGGTGGTGAGGTAGAGGAGGTACAAGCTGGATTCATCAGCGTACAAGGTGATACTGAAAAAGCCATAGAGATCTAATAGATAATTTCGCCAGGGACAGTGTATAAGGTGAGAAACAAGTAAAAGGACTACGCAGTACAGAACCTGAGGGAATCCAAAGTTAAAAAGCCTAGAAACTGTCAATATGAGGAGTCCCGAGTATTTCCAGTCTTGAAACAGGCTAGACTCAATCAAGTCAAGTGAATAACCAGCCAACATCAGAGAACAATAAGCCATTAAATAGCTCAATAAAGGCCAACTCGAAGAAGCTGGCCTTCAAAGTACTGGTTGTAATGAGTAATATGAAGATGTCAAGTAATCAAGAAGGTAACAATAGAAGTGGAGACAGGTTATACTTAAAAAATGTGAAATGAATCAATCTTGCTCTTGTGTTGTTTGAAATAAGAAGGGAGGCTAAGGGTGTTGCAAAAGAGAAAGAAAAGGAAAAAATCAGCACTCTTATCGATGGCTATAGGAGGAATTAGATACATCTAGCAGACAGTCGTAATGGTAAAAGGGTTGGGGGGGAGCAAGTTTTAAAAAAAAGCTCCTGACTGGTCACGGTGTCTAATGGAAAGCGGGATGGGAGATCAAATCTTAAGATCCAGAAGAGCTCGTCCGGCGGCTGTGGACTGAGTGGAAAGACTGGTGAGTGTGGTTTTCAAGACAGAGCGAACTCCTCCTATATGTAATGTTTTATTCAATTTGGAAATTGTTAATTGTATTTGTTATATGTTGAATGTCTTTGGTATGTTTTTTAAACTGAGACGGTGTTTTAGAAATTTTGTTAGCCACCTCAGGTTCCTGTACCAGGAGAAAGGCGGGGAATAAGAAGAATGATAATAAGAAGAAAATAATATAATTAATAAATAATAATAATTCATTGTAGGTTATTGACAGATGGAGGGGAGCAGGAGAAATCAGAGAAGGTTTCTCGTGAAAAAAAAATAGTTTCGTTAGGCAATCGTGGCTCAGAGGCGGTATAACTGGTAAAAGTTTAAAAACAAATCCAAAATAATTGTCGCTTTGTTCTATAGTAGCTGAAAGAGTTTAGTTTACAGATATAAATGTTTTTGGTCTGTCTTTATTTTGCACAGAAGGCGCTGAGAGGCTCAGGGGGGATTAAAGAGTAAGATTTTTTTATGAGGAGAAAAGTTTCACAATGAGAATATTTGTTGGCGGCAGAAATTTCTTTCAATACAATCATGGTTTTAAAGCAGGAGTTAACTCCACAGCGGTATAAGGTGGAGACAGCTTTTTTTTTTTTACTTTGCTGCATCAGTACTTTTATTTTTTTGTGTGTGATGTTAGAATTGGGTTGTAGTCACAGGGGATGGTATCCAGTGGGGTACTTCAGACTGGTAGAAAAGTGGGGAATCTTTAGAATCCTGGTCAGGTCACCCCCTCTCCCAGGGCATATCCCAAACGGGCTCCAAAGGGATGAGAAGCCCAGTTTTCCACATTGCAACAGAGGGCTGAATAGGTGAAAAGAGCAAGAAAAATTCCAGAGTTTCCCCCAGTTGATGTAAGCCCATATGCTGTGTTCCATAATATTAGGTCATTTTTGATAGTATTTCTTTTCATCAAGAACCAAAAATCATTAGGGATTCTCTTAATAAACAGGAATAAAAGGAAACCTTTGCATGCAGATTTCCACTGGATAGTTTTTGCCAACAGCCATTGCCACAAAGTCACCAGACAGTGCTTTTCTTTTATGTACATGGTTGACTCCATTATTTAGCACTGACAGGCACAGACCTAACTAGATTTAGGCTCTTTCTGTGTGTGTTATAAAAAAATCAAGAGAAGTGCTCCGAAGGAAACCACTTTTACAAACTTAATATGTTGAAAGATGACACATTATTTCTTAGGTAAGTACATGTAATTTTTGCCATTTTGTTTCAAACGAAAATGCACTTTAATGAGAAGCTGCCAGCCTAAATTATGCCTATTTCCACAGTTCTTGTTTTGCTGGTTAGTAAATCAAAAGTTTTTTTAGATGAAGCACTGAAATGAGAAGAAATTCTGATAACTCAAATATTACAAAAATTGCTTTCTCCTCTTTTAGGCAGACAAACATGGACTGAATTAAATACACACAAACACACAGAACTTGCTTCGTCTCCATTAGGCAGGGCCTTTTGGTGAAAGCATGGCGATTGAAGAGGTCATACAGCTTTCCGTTTGACTGATGCTGTGAGGCCTTGGCTTTCAGCAGCAGCAACTGTGCACATAGATCTGGAAATATTAAAGTAGAGCCATTTGAATTTATAGTTCCATGGTCACATCCAAAAATGAGATATGCCACACGTCGTGTATGTGTGTGCATACACAGAGAGAAGGAAAGAGTTTTCACAACAAGATCTGGCCCTTGAATCCACTGGAAACTGTCGCAGGACACTAAGAAATCAGTTTTATAGAGCCTCTCAACAAGAAGATAGAGGAGCCTAGGAATAATTTTTTGCAGCTTCCCATCACTTCAATGCACTGCAGAAATTAATGCAGGTTGACACACTTTTTCGTCACAAGAAGCTCATCCAGGGATATTCTGGAATTTGTAGTTTGTTTTTGGTACCAAGAGCCACTCCTACAGCCAAGGGTAATATCTCACAAAACTGCTAATCCCAGAAATCCTAGCATTGGTCAATAAAAATGAAGTAAGTTTTAACTGCGTTGGAATTTCGTGATGTAGATGCAGCATTAGAAAAACATGTGGGAAATATGGTGTGATTCAGGGAAGGACTGAGCATGAAACAGATGGTTGGTGCATAGGAGGAATCGAGCATGGCATAGTGGTGTGTTGTGGGACTCATGACTCTGGAGACCAGAGGTGAATCCCAGCCTCAGCTAAACCCATTGCTGCCCTTGACAATCATATACTCTTAAGACTCAGAAAATCCCATGATTTGGTTCACTTAGGGTCACCATAAATTGGGGAAGCTAGTTTTAAGGTACACAACAACAACGCAGCAGCAATGTGGAGAAGAATAGCCAAATCAGTGTTGTGTGTGGCAACAAAGATATACTAAACTATTTTTCAAATTACACATTGTATGGGGGTAAAGGTTCCCCCCCGTCTTGACTAAGAAATACCTCCATACAGAACTTCTTCTCTGCTCTCATCTGTTTACAAACAACCCACTGGAAATATATTGTCCCGAGGTTTATTTATTGCTTGTATCTGCAGGTTTTTAATGTAATGTTAAACATATTTTTATCACTGTAACTGAAATAAAAATATTTATATTAAACATTTGCGTCTGAAATAAGATACATGATCATGGGAAGTATGTGGTCTTCTGTTAGAACTTTTTTTTTTTTTTTTTTGACACTTTCAAGGCTAGATTTGCTGTTAGTGCACTGTTCTAGTGGATGAACGTTTTCCAAGAACATGCAATGTCAGCCAGGGGGAGATAAGACAAATAGGCGAATTGGGCCAGCGCCAGTAGCCTATTTCTCCAGTGCCTGACGTCTTTCACACTGCTGCACTGGCAATTTTTTTCCCTTCTTGCTGCACTGTCTAATGCCACCGGAGATACCCCAGTGAGGAGCACCACAGATTAAGTCCAAGTAAACAATGCTTATTGATCACAATGAGACCTCTGAAGACTCTAAAAGTTGGTAAAAATCATTCAGAATGTGTCTTTCTTTCATCCAATTTTGTCCTTCTGTGTACTTGATAAGAATCGATTGATTTTCCCAGACATTAAACTAATGAACATTAGTTTTGTAGCTCGTTCCGCCTTCCAGTCCGTTGTAGAAGCAACAAGTCAACAACAAATCCTGTAATTGCATTGGCACTGGTGTGTACTGTATGTGCATTGGCACTGGAGAATACTGTGCCAGTAATTCTGGTACAGAGGCCAACTTTATTGGGAAAGTAATGCAACTTTTTAACTCACATTTGAGTTCCTGGAAGAGTCCCATAGATGCCACTGAATCCAATTAAGTTTGTGTGTTTTCAAATCTGTCAATAGAATCAACTATTTCGTCAGTATCAGGCTCCCTGACTGAAAACTGTCAGGACACGACATGGATATCTGGCCTACATCTTGCGGCAGTGAAAACAGTGGCAAAGAATTCATTTGTCTTCGGTGACATACTATATAAGTTTTGCCAGTAGTTACTTTCCATTTCAAATTAATATGTAAATTTTGAAACGCATAACTTAGAAACAACATGGGTTTTCAGAAAGCACCCAAATGATAAACCAACTGGAATATCCTTGAATTTCTAATGTTATCAAACCAATAATAAAGACACTAAAGGATGGGAGCCTAGTATTTTGGTGGCGCCCAGCTCTGTCAGTGAGCAAAGGTAATATTTATGATAGGAAGTGACGTGAAGCATTACAGAGCAACTGGTCAGAAAGCCTGTTCCCTTAAGGCTGCCACTCGTTCCCAAAGAAAGGAACCTGGAATGTAGCTGTCTCTAACAATGATACAAAGGAATCAAATAGTTGGTACATTGTTGGAGAAGTTTGCTTCAGGAGCTGTCCATGGTCGTACAATTCCAGCCCTAATTTAGGTACTGACAGGTAAAAGCACTCGATCCTGCTGCTCTAGAACCCTGGTTATACTATGGAGGCAGACAACCAATGAATACCAAGTGCTGAAGAACAATGGGCCTGAAACAGACAGGCCAAATAAAGCTGGCTTCAGGCACTTGGGAAGTGTGCTGTGTAAAATTGACACAATGCATCCCAAGAGGCCAGAAGCCTAACCAAAGCCCACTCTGGGCCGCAAGGGCTGAAGCATACTTTGGGGCAGCTTCGTGTGAGGTGATTTAAACAGCACACTTCCAAGTGACCTGAAAGCAGTTTTTATTTTTGGTCCTGTCTGTTCAGGCCCGAGATTTCAACAAAGAAGAAAGGACTGGCAAAAACCATATCTCAGTATGGCTTTGCCTAAGGAAACCCTATGAAAATTCAATGTCAGCAGCGTTTGAAGACACAGACACAGAGCGGACATGCTTTCATAGACTCGATGAGCCCATTCCCTGTCCCTTCGGAGATAAAGTTCTGTGTCTCTCTCTCTCTCGCTCGCTCCTCTCTCCTCTCTCATCCCTTCTTTCCCAGCCCCTTTCTCTTCTCGCGGGGTGTCTCCTCTGCTTTTGGGTCACAGAGCGGCCTAGTATAGGAACCTGCATCTGAGTCCAGGTTTTATCCACAGCTGGAACTTTTGATCTTCCTTACCCCTGTGAAGCCTTGCTGCTGCGCTGATTTGGGTCTAGGAACACTAGAATAATACACATGTATTTATTTTACAAGAATGCTAAGGTTACAGTGATAGAACATCCAAGTAAGTTGGTGCTTTAGCAATGACAAGCACTGCTCCAAGAGTGTCCAGGACTGTATGGAAATTGCCTAGGAACAAGATTAGTAAATATAAAATTAACAGTCCTGGCTTTAAGCCTGGACATTTCGAAAGCAAGTCATTAGCAGCTATGTGGTTTCCAAGATAGCTACATCCCGAGTACAAGAAATGCCATCATAATGGTTGCAGTGCACCCTAATCTCCTTCATAGTGTTTTTTCTGAGTAGGTGGGCAGTATCATATAATTGAGAGAGGCAAGCATGGCATAGTGGTTTGAAGCATTGGACTAGAACTCGGTGACCAGGGTTCAAATCTCAGCTTGACATGGAAACCAACTGGGTGACTTTGGGGAATCACATTCTCTCAGCCTCAGAGGATGGCAATGATGAAACCCCCTCTGAAGAACTTGCCAAGAAACCCCATGATAAGTGACCACCTTAGGGGTCACTATAAAGTCAAAACATTAAGTTACACACACAACAATCATAATAAGTACTGGTGTGTCCTTTTATCGAAAATTCTTCAGACCAGATGTGTTCCCCCCATTTTTTGATTTTTTTAAAATGATTATTTGGTAGACTTGTATTTACATATAAATATGAGATGTAATGAGGCTGGCAGAGACACAGAGATCTGTAAAATGGAAGAAGCCAAGCATTGCATGACTGAATCTGCCTTTCCACCATTTTCATAGATCATTGTGTGTCTCTCTCTAGCCACAAATCTCTCCTCCAGAGCCATCACAATACAGGGCAGGTTCCATAGTTCAAAAGTGATGTGGATTTGGAGTATTTTGGATGTCAGAATTATAAATAAGGGCTAGTCGCCCTGTACTTATGAATTCTCTCCTTTTCCTTATCTCTCAGCATCTAAGTGCACTGTCTCTAGCAATACTGCATTAAAGATCCTCCATCCCGTCCTGGGCCACTCAGCAGGGAGATAATAGCTGTAACCCCTGCAGCCCCCATTAACCTAGCCCTGGAGCTCAGCCTTATGCTTCCAACAGATCCTCAACATGGTGCTTTAAGCCAGCTTCATCTAAGAGCCAGCCTTAGCTCTGGTAGAATAAATACTTTGCATATGTGAGTTGCCAATAAATGAATCAAGTAACAAACAACTACTACGGTATACGTAAGTAACATTTCACTTCTTACTTATTTACATCTGAAGGGAAATGGCACCAACCAGAAAAAAAAAATAAAACATTTAGCCAATTAAAAGGTCAGCTCTGAGTTATTTTACAAGGTTAGAGCATTTAAACCAAAGAGAACTTCCTAGGCAAACAATGAGCAATAAAAAGAGATCAATAATCATAAACGTACATAAAGATCATGAAGCAGTACAAAGGTAAGCCTAGAAGAACCTGGAGTGAGCATTATGGCTCATACTACATCGATTAGAAATGTGGCAGCCTAATTGTTATCTCTCAGCATAACACTTTCAGGGATTTGCCACTCCTACGTTTGTACAGTGCAAAGGAAAGCATCAAGGAAATCTATATATACAGTCGAGCTCCTCTTATTTAAAAAATCAGGAAGATGCTTCAATCAAGTGAATCGAAACTGACAAGAGAGATCCAGGATATATATGCAGTGAGTTGGTAGGAATAGGATGCAATGTAAATGGACTACAAATTTATAGACATATTTTATATATTATTATAATGCAAATATTAATATAAATATTACACAGAGATAAATATTATAGACATACCATTAAAATACAAATGTCCATACAGGGACAAACATAAGAGCAACCAATAACTGCAAGGGAATGGGTTTTGGACAACTTGTAGATTTTCTAACCGCATAGGGCCATGCAGTTTATGCCAAATCCTATTGAAAATCCTTGTGCAACCTGTGGAAAGAGTTCTATATAATGTGGCACAGAGTAAAAATTGTTAAAAGCTAGTTATCCCACGTCTTTCACATCACCTAAGTTTAATGTTATAAGTGTGGAATACTCAGAAAGCGTATTTGACCATAAAATACTATCAGAGATTGGAAAACTACTTTTGAAAGCAATTATTAAGTTAAGGATATTTTCTATACTGGCGTACCTCAATGGGTGTATACTCAAGAGCCCTCTTTAGAAGACTAGAGATTGAAGAATTCATGGCTGAAATATAAAGATCTGATCTTTTGAGACCTGATAATAATTGTGTCATTGAAACAGAGGGAGCTATCAATCATGTAAGATAGTCATAAATTGACTGGTATTTATATTTCCACTTGCAGATAGATTTAAGTAGACTTAAAGTTGAAAGGTTCAAGAAGGAAAATAATAACTGGATAGGTTCTGTTTGGTTTAAAGGGAAGGGGGCAATCATCTGTCACAATATTACAAAATGCTTAAAAGAGAGACAGTTGGAGGATGAAAACTGTCAAACACTCATGGTTAGTGGTCACAGACATACAGAGACCATTGACTTAGAACACTGGAGGAGTCTGGAAAGATACAAAAAGATTTACAGTTTGTCAAAACTATAAGGATAATTATACTAAAATGCTTTGAGATGGTATAATGACGCCTGTAAAGATAACAAAATATATAGAAACGGCAAGTAACGCCTGCTGGAAATGTGGGAAGCAGGAGGGCTCTATTTTTTCCACCTTTGGTGGATTGTAAGATGGCTAGAAAGTTGTTGGGGAGTTCAAGTTAATGCTAAACATTATCCAGGTAGCATCCATTGGATCCTCGTAATTTTTTTTTGTAAATATGATTTGGTATACTGGATGACCCGAGGATAAGGGAGATGTCCGTTCTTTATATCTTATATGGTAACATTGGGTCGAATTATCTATGCACAATAATATGAAAAGAAGGAATCCCTGATGAAGGATTTTGGTTAATTAACTACTGAGAGAAACTAAGGGAAATGGAATGTTGACAGAGAGCTTGAGATGAACAAAGATTGAAGATAGTAAAATAAGAGATGGAAATGTCTGATAGAGATTGTGGGCTTAGATACCAGAGATATGGCGCGGCATTTTCATATATTGATTGTTCTGGATGAAGTGAGATATAGCCTTTATGACTCTGAGGGAGGCCAACTTGAATAACAAACTTGATAAAACAACAGATAACAAAAGCTAAGAAATTCAAGCTGGAATGTGGTGGAATATGTATATGTGTAAGTAGCTAAGTACATAATGGGTGGTGGAAGTACTTGGAAGAGAATTTTAAACGGCAACGAATAATAATGGATGTTAATTATCCCGTGTTTTGTTTGTGGTAAATATGTTTGTTATTGTTCGGTATTCATATTTGTATATTGGTAGATATCATATTTTTTTTGTTGTTGTAATAAAAATTAAAAAAAAGAAAAAATGAAAGCAATTTATTTGCAGTTATACGTCCGGGGGGGGGGGGGGCTACCACAAGGTGTTACTATTGTGTTTTTTTGTGGGTTTTTCAGCATGAGGCCATGTTCGTAGAAGATGCCAGCTACAGCTGCGGAGAAATATCAGGAATAAACTCTTCTAGAACATGGCCTCATAGCCAAAAAACCGCAAAAAAACATGGATCCAGCCATGAAGCTAGTGACTTAAATTAGTTACTATGTCATTGTTGTGGGAAGCCAGTGGAGGTGGTGATGGAAGTGAACATAAAGGATCATAAGCTGTGTACAGATTATCCTTGCTGATGTCTCTCTACCCCTTCCCATAGGCAAGACAGGTGGTGGTTGGTTGGTGGAGGGTGTGAGGTGGTAAATGCAGAATAATTTGCTGTATTACAGCCATTTGAGGACTACAGCTCGCCTCCTCAGGCGTCCCTTCCTGCCCTTCTTGTCCACAGAGGCCATAACTGACCGGCAGATTGGCATTGAAGGCAGGCCCACGGCTCAATGGGTATCATATTCAGTTGGCAGATAAGCCACAGGCGCTACTCGCCCTGCTCTTTTCCCACCTCACATGTGTCACAAAGCTGCCAAGTGTGTAGAAGAGGAAGAGGAAGCTGAATTAAGGGTGATTTTCCCTTGTAGCTTTAGGGACCTATCCTAGGGTTTCGGAATGTTAAGGAAAATGGCAACAGAGGGATATACAGTAGAAGAAATAAACATGGAGTGAGAGTCCTATACTAAGCACAAGCAATTAAGAAGCCCACAGGTGTAAAAGCTAATTAATTTAGAAGTCTTGGAATTCAAGGACAGAATTGTAGATGTACAATTGGACACACCTGAGAGTCAATTAAATGTACAAGGTTAAATGATTAAATCCTTAAGTTATGTGGGTTGAACTATGGAAACAATCAAAATGGATGTACATGCCCACGGGGTGGAACTGACTAAGTGGGTGGGGTTTTAACATGGCTATAATAATTGCTATGATTGCAATGTATTTTGTGGTAGTTTTGTGGAGGAGTTTGATATTGTAAGAGATTGTGAGTGTGAGGGGCATTAGTATTTGTATATGTAGAATAAAGTAGATCGTTTATAAAGACTACTGATTGTCCTGGTTCTGTGAGGAAGATAAAGAGCCAGCAGGTCCTGGAGAATTGTGAAGACTTCTGTGAGGAAGATGAGAAGGCTTTGAAGAGTGTTGTCAGGGTCGTTCAAGCCTCTTCTCTGAAACTCTGGCTGCTTTGGAGAAAAGCATAACCACTGGCCAAAACTGGTCAGCGCCAGTGCAATAACAAGGTGGTGAGGTTAACCAGAGGTGAAGAGCTACAACTCCCCCATTCATCGCCTGACCTAAAGAAAGTAAGGCAGCATGATGTCATCACAGACATGGTGGCACCTGAAGGGCAATCCTCCTTGCTTCAGATGCCATTGGGTATGACGTGATTGTAGTGGGAACATAAGAAAGGATATCTTTGCTAAGGTGGTGGTAAGGTCCTTCAGTCTATGTGAAGAATGTGGGGAGGTGAGAAATCTTGAAGAGGATTATCTTCATCAGGGTATCCTTGAACATAAGCCTCGTGTGTTTTTTCTTGATTTTTTTTCTGTCGCCTAATATGATTACAAAAATTGGCAAACACCATGACTAAAATTAAAAATCAGATAGCAAAGAACCCATGCGTTTTTAAAAAAAATAATGGAAGGAGGCATTGGTTTGAACAAAAACAAATTTCAGAACATTTCACAGAGTTTTTGTTTTCTTAAAGCAATTGTATAAATGAAGAAGTTACGGATTATCCCGCGACTTGTAAATGTGTGGGCACAATAGCAGCTATAAACGGTATGTTTGGTTAGACCAATCACAATAGTGAAGGATTTCATTAAAGTCCTTGATAGTTAGAAAAACTAGAACTTTTCATTCTGCACCTTTTTCTCTTCAACTTACCCACTCTTTTTGTTATTCTACCCTAAAATTGCTACAATAGTTCTATAGATCTTCAGCTTCAACAACCCTGTCCATGTGTCAGACTGTGGAGAGAGGAAATTACTCTACTAGATGACAGAAAGAGTGTTTCTGTTCTTACTGCTTGATCCATAGAAAACCCTGTTCAGGTAATGGACCAGCTTCCCTGACAATTCCACATTTAAGTTTCCTGTGTCTGAGCGTGCTTGAATCATAAGCTTCTTATAAGCGACCATAGGGAGGTTTGAGATCCTGCACACACAGCCTAATCTGCTGACCCATTAAAACGCCGAACCAAGCCATGAAAATCAAGCCGGGTCTGTGTTCTCAAAGTGTTGTTTGAACGTGCAGTCAAGCAGATTCTGAAGCTCAATTTCTTGTAGTCTTGTAATATAGAAGTGTATGGTAAACATTACTAAAAATGGAACATACTGTTAGGATAATGGCAATCCCGTGTAATAGTATTTCAAGTATGTGAACAAAGCGGCCAGAACCTTGTTCTTGGTATTCGTAATACTCTCATAGATATTTTAAATCATTCTGGGGAAATGATGAATATCAGATGCCTTAAAGCATGATTAATACATCTTGATGGTGTACCTTTAAAGTAACATGGAAGAAACGAATAAATGTCGAGTGCACGTAAGCGAATAATAAGATTAAATAAGGGGAATACCAGATCCAAAGTTAAAGATATTTTCCAAACTATTTTATCAGCCTTTGCTTTACATAATATGGAGAAAAAGGTGTAAAGTACTGCGTGGTTTTTATACTTGTGTAGATGGGAGCCAATATTAATAACTATATCTTCTCAGTGGCATTTGTAACTTTGAAACGACAGACATGATGTTCTCGTCTGAATGCTTGAGATCTAAGATGTCACTTGGATAACTGTGGGCGGTTGTTTTTCATTGGCCAGTGATGAAAAATACTGAATATTTGTGTTGTCTTTTTTCTTTTTGACAGACAACCTCATTTTAAGATTTAGCTAGAACTATATGAGTCAGAGACTGGATCTCACCATCGGCAGTGAAATATTGAGCCATTTCACAGGGCTGTCTGTAATACGGTTGCAATTATTATTGTAGTGTCAACTAGTCTTCTTCAACAGTTTATCTTTTCGATGTTTTGGTAAAATGCAAGAACTCAAATAAAACTTGTGATATCCTGCATTAACATTGTGCACTGTAGTCTAATGGCATTGAAAACTTCAGGTTCTGGCAATCGACTAAATTAATTATGGTAATTATTTTTCACTTATAGGTTTAGGGATTATTGTACATTGTAGAATTTAACCTTGCCGTTTCTGTGGAGATTTGATACATGCTTCAGCGGCATATGAGCTTGTACAGGTCAAATGTTGGTGAAATAAGGGCGGAACGTGATCACTGCTATACTGTATGTAGGGTTTTAAACTAGCATGTTAAATCATATTCACAAACAACTGGGGGAGACTCAAGCAAGTGGGATAAAGTGCCTATCTGTTTAGCAAGGGGAGCTATGCCTACAAACAGGGAGGTAGCAAATATGCAACAGTATCAGAGCGAACTCAAATCAAGAAGGCAAGCTATTGGTAAAGTCATAGTGACTTGATAGCAATAGCAGTGCATATTTCTATTAACGTTTGGCTTATCAGTGAACTACACTCTAAGCAGTTTACAAATATTTAAGCCAGTTGTCACCCAACAAAGCTAGTACTCATTTTACTTTTTACTGGCAAGGATAGAAGGCTAGTGGACCTTCGGAGCTTCCTCGAGGATCGAACTTACAACATTGTGGCCTGAATTATTCGGCATTAACCAAGCACAAGCAGGGATGTAAGCAGAGAAGAGATAAGGCACAACCGCCCATTGGAATAGATATCCCTCTACATACTTGTTTTAGTCCAAGAGCGATGCTATGGACTTTGGGTGTAGTAGAACATCTGGCTTCCTAGAAACACAGCCTAACAAAAGACTTGTCCACAAATTTCTTATAGAGTTTTTCAAGCTTTACTGGTTAGAACACAAAAATATGAAACTGATCTCCTTTTTCTCAATAGTCCTTCTTAATACCTTGCTCTTTCTCTTTGGTGGGTTTTATCTTCTTCTTGTGTGGACGTTATCTTTACTCTTCTGTGGACTTATCTTTGTCAAGGAAGATATTCTCTCCAGGTCCTGACGTGGCTGAAATCTACTACACAAACTGAACTAAACT
The DNA here is from genome assembly GCF_019175285.1 of Sceloporus undulatus. Classification (NCBI taxonomy): domain Eukaryota; kingdom Metazoa; phylum Chordata; class Lepidosauria; order Squamata; family Phrynosomatidae; genus Sceloporus; species Sceloporus undulatus. The sequence continues at coordinate 132,170,879 of NC_056526.1, read as the reverse complement.
AGAGGGAGACAGTAGAAACCCTGGGATTTCACAATCCTTGTCTTTCGTAAGCTTAGACTCTATTTCCCCTCCTAAAACTGATACATAGAAGTCTAATATAATCTTCAACTAAATATATGTCTCAAGAACATCAAAGATGCCTCTGGAGCATGACAGAATGTTATCAATTATGTGAATATGTGTTTAGTTGGAAGAAAACAGCCTTTCTTGTAATATAGAGAATGAGTAAGCTTAAATGTGCTCCCTTGTATGAACAGCTGATCACTTTCCAGAGAGAAATATTGCCGCAGTAACCTAGTTGGGTGGTCTTTTTAATTTTTAACAATCAGTTTTGGCTGCAATTGTGCCAATTAACCCCAAAGTTCACATCTTGATCTCTCTATCGCCAAATGATCTTTAATAAGCTCTTTAGAAGCCCACTCGAATGATTGGAAGCAATTTTAGAGGCATTAATATGTCATCACACCACGTTGAAACCCAAGGGAAATTACCTGTGTTAGCACTTGGAGTATACACGACTGAATACAGGAATGGGAAATAAGCAGGAAAAGCCAGGGATAACAGGCAGAGAGAACTGAGGGATTGGAACACAACAAGCGTTGGGAGCAGTGGGATCTTGTATGTAATACAGTGTTGTCTAAATAATCGTTGTGGCATGATTTATTCATGAGTAGGCAGTAGACTAAGGCAGGTGGGCACAAAGGAATAAATGGATCTGACACCATTATCTGTCTAATAAACACACAAATACACGATGGTTGTAGTGTTTAGAATTCAACATATGAGGGGGCAATATTACAAGTGTCAATATTAAATAATCACACTTGAATTTGTGTTCAGATTTGCCGAATCCTACATTCTGCCTCTGCCTGCTAACCTCAGTACATTAAATACTTTGCATCAAGGAATCATGCATTATTGCTTAGACTATTTGTTCTTTAGAGAGACAAAACAAACACAGATTTTCAAGTGTTTAGATCTAGGAAGTGTTTCATCATTAACAAGTACATCCAGAAGGAATTATGCCGTAGTAATAAAAAGTACTCCCTCACTGTGTAATTTTGATTTTTCCGACCAGGCTGTTTGTGAGCATTCTGATTTTTAATTGTTCCTTTTTAATTCTTAGCCACTGCTGGAGTTTAAGTAAAATAATTGTGATTATATTCGGAAAAAGAATTAAGTAACAATGGCTTGAAAAGTAATGTCTAGTACTCAGCTATCAAGAAGTTTCTGAGTTTATTCTTTATTTGTACTTAAAATGCAGATTCTATTACCATCAGTATATGACAACCCATATTCTTCCAAGAAGTACGAATTTAGAAGCGTTATATAGCCACCAAATGGCACGTTGTGTTGCTGGAAGTACTATGAATCTTTCTCTATATGCTGGTTAATTATGTTAGTTTTTTTTTCATTCCGACATGATCTAAGTTATTTTATGGCATGTGGTTATAGGATTAATAGATATTAGAGTAGTAGTATTATGAGTAATAATCTATACAGCTATTATTTTAAAAATGCCATCAAGAAACAATGTATCCAAAATATTATCAATGAAAGGAAATTATGCGTAGGAGATAGTTGGTATGATCAAGAATATGATGAAACTGAGATATTTAAACCAATTTTGCCAGTGGGAAAGTGAAATATAATATAAATTTGAATTAATCAAGCATGAGTCATTGGAACTAAGTTGTCACACATAATGTCAAGTGTCCACACTGAGCTTTGCAACACATTTCTGTTTTGCTCTGTCTGGCATCAACATTGTTAAATGATTTTCTTCATTTGATTGACAGAAGTAACAGAGACCCCACTTACAAAAGTGAAGGGGAATGTGCCGGACTCTGTAAATGTTCTTTCCTCATTTCAGGCTTGGTCCATGAATGTCTTGTACCACACTTTTTTATTTATTTATTTTAGTTTGATGTGTCAAGCCATCTTTTGTCCTTTCATCCCTGCTTCCAGCTCAGTCCCAATCAATGTATGCATGGAACTGAGATTGCAACTGTTCAGAAATTAGAGGAAAAATCACACCAAGAATAGGGATATGACCAACAGGAGAATGCATTGTATAATCAGGACAAAATAGAAAGTTGATAGAAGGAGTACACTAAGAAACTATATAAAAGAGATGAAAAAACAACAAATTATTTCAAGGAAGAAACATTTGAAGATGAACTCATAATTTGAAAAAAAAAACTGTGCTTTATAGACTTGATTGTGTATATTATGACAAATTATGGTTCAATCTAAAAAAAATGAGAGTGCCACAGCAACTGATTGTCCTAATGTTTAACTTATACACTAAGACTGGAAAGAGCAGCCATGAGGGAACTACATAAGATTCTCAAGTGTAAAGACATATACCAAAGTCAGAATAATTTAAGCCAGAGTATTTCTGATTTCTATATGGTTTTGAAAGATGGACCGTAAAGAAAGCCAGTTGGAACAAAATCAACTCATTTGAAAAGTGGTGCTGAAGATTGCTACAAATGAATTTTGCAAGATCTGAGTTTGCAAGAGCTGGACACTGACAAAAGTGGAAAATGGACTACCAAGATCAAAAGCACAGTGTTATGGGGAGTGAAAAAGTTAACGTTCTCATCAGTTAGGTTAGGGTATAAAAAGTCACCTATGTGACATAGGGCATCTCTGCTAATTTTCGAATAAGTTTTTTTTAAGGTTACAGCTGCTAGCTTTGTCAAGGACGATCAAAGAAGAAAGTGCAAAAGCAGGATTACTGTTGAACATGAAGAAAATAATGACTACAGAGACTCTACACGAATTCAAACTAGACAATGAGGAAATAAAAATAGTAAAAGAATTCAAATATCTGGAATCTAACATTGATAGAAACGGGGACTGCAGCCAGAAAATCAGAAGAAGATTAAAAATGGGGAGGGTGGCTATGAGAGAACTAAAAAAGATCCTAAAATACAAATATATACAGCTGAGCAAAAGTTAGAATTATACATGCCATTGTATCCACTATTACTATTTATGGATGTGAGAACTGGACAGTTAAGAAACAAGACAGGAAGAAAATCCATTCATTGAGATGTGGTGCTGGAGAAGAGTGCTGAGGATGCCATGGACAGCCAAGATAAGCCTGGGATAAGTGCTGGTATGGAAATCTTCATATACCGCTACACAGTAGAATTTCTGCTGAGAGGAAATTGTGCTAAATACTCACAGTGCTATTGCTTTTCCCACTGGTTTCCTGAATTTCAAGAAATTGGGTTTTTAGCTTAAAAGCTTGCTTATTTATTTATTTATTTATTGGATTTATATCCCAGCTTTCTCCCAAAATGGGATTCAAAGCAGCTTATAATGGTGGATATTCTTTCCATCCCTATATTCCACAGATTCTACTGTATTGCCCATTAAATTTAAATTATACAAAGAATTAAACACTGTCCTCACTCATTTTTATCAGAATAATCATTGCATGCTTCAAACAGATTTTGAGAGAATAGGAAAACTATTTGTTAGAGTCGTTTTCTAAAATCCCATTGGGAAGATAGAAATGTGTAAGCTAGCATTACACATTCATGATTCTTTGGTATTCTTGATTACTATGTATCATCTAGTCTGGGGGGGGGACATGTGGGGACCATGAAAGTCACCACTTACCAGGAAGCAGCCACTGTGATTGATGGGTCTGTTTCCCTTTTGCTCAGGAATCAGCTGACTGATGATCCCACCACCTTTCCATGCAAGAGATCTCCATTGTAAGAGTACATTTTGACAGGGACCCTGCATTTGTCTGTAGCAGTGTAGATTATGAGAAGTGTGAAAGGATACGTATTAGAGGGATGTAAATGATATTATGAAATGTTTTCTTCAACAAGAAAAAAAAGAAAGAAAAATTATCATTAAAAAATGGTAACCACTGAGATTTTACTTACCATAAACATACTTTCCCATCCAGGCTTCTGCAATTTGCACAAGAAGCCATTTTTCTCCTTTGCTAAAGAAAGCACAGAAATGTGCCATGTACAGAAGGACCAGCACTATTATTTTAAAAGATACTAATAATACATCCAGTGTTTTTGCTTTCAAAAAATCCATGCAATAAATCAACAGTGGTTTACCTTAAAAATGTAATTTGCAGCAAAATATCAGTGCAGTTAATGACAAAAAATATCAAAAATGCTGTAATCCTTTTTGAAGATGTTGAAAAAAAAATCTTGTCATCTCAGACATCAGGGGAGAAAAAAAATCATTCTTCCTCCTCAAACAAGATAAACAAGGAGGTAAATACTTGTTTATTAAAAGCATAAGCATTACTGAATACAGTGATAGTTGTTTCTGCATAATACAGACAGCATCACATTATTACTATGAAGCAAGCATGTTACTCAAAATAAAACAATATATTTCAGTAGTAAGCACAGCCAACAAGTTAGTGGCATGAAAGAAACATTTACGATGTAACATTTTTGATAACTTATATAGTTCTTAAAGTGAATGTAATGGGTTTTCTTGAAAGATAGGAGCTCATAATGACTGCTCTAGAAGAAACACAAGATTAAACACAACACAGCAAGAAATGCAGTGGCTAGCATTCTTTTACTGCCCTATGCAGGAAGTAATTGTGCCTTGTATGAGTGTGAAGACAATGTCCAATGGTTGTATGCAACTGATGGCATATAACTGGACTTGCATATGTGAGGCATTTGTGCATGTGATGACACATTAAAATACACATGTGAAACCTTATTGTCTCTGTGTATTGCCTCTGTGCATTGTGTAGTCTTCTACTGATGAGAATCTATCCTGCATAAAAAGCTAAATGGATTTTCTACTTGGTGGAAAGATTGGAAGTAGCATGCCACTGGAAAGACACAGTGAATCTGTTTCTCCTTAGTTGGGGCTGTGCAAAATGCCTCTAAGTGACAGCCTGCAGGTGCCTCCATTTGCACTGGCTCTGGGCTGTGTCAACCACACACCATGGCCCCAATCTGGCCTTTCCAGAGTGTGATAGCTGCATCGGCACAGTTACACAGTGCTTCACAACACTGTGACGCTATGTGCCATATGGTGCAGCATGTGGTGTCACGGTGCCCTGAGGGTGGAACCAGGGCATGCGTCGTGGAGATGCTACACCCTGACCCCACCCCCAATCAGCCTTTCAGGCCAGTGTGTAAAGGCTTTCAGTCACTGGACCCTATGGAAAAGTTGACCATATGTATGCAAGGAAAAAAGCAAGGAACAACTGTATAAGTCATTCTATGTATGTAAAACAATAGTCAGTATTATCCATATGTTACATATGGGAAGATATGAGCAGATTTATTACTAAATGATGTAATTAGTAATGGAAGATGTTATAATATTGAATCAAGATCCTCCACCACCTGGGCATACCCTAAACATTCACAGAGTTACATTAGACAACTCCTTATAACTCATTTCTAGCCAATATGCATGACTGACAACCCAGGTGCCATCTTGAGCATTTAATTCAAAATGCAAGCAATTTACAAAGAGCATGGCCATTTAAATTGCTAACTGAAGTAGGAATTTCATCAAAGAAAATGAAAGAATTATCTTGGCTTTCTGTGATTATTTTCATCATCCTCTGATTTCCCTTATGTTGATCTGTCACAAAGTTTAGTGGATATGAAAACATAGTTATCACTTCTGTACTGGTGCGAGCAAAGAAGTTCTGTCTGCTGACACACCAGCATATGATATCCTCCTTTCATCTCTGAAAGTGTCCCAAAACTGCTGTGCTTCACCCACCATTACCACCCTGATACAATACTGCTTATGATTAAGCAATCATCCAGAGAAAAATGTGCAAGTATGGATACAGATATTACAATAATGTCCAAAATCCACAAAACTGTGATACCTTTTTTGGACCAACCAAAATGAGCAAAATACATGATAGAAAGCTTTTGAAACACCACTGGCTTCTTTTTCAGACATAAATGTTAAAATTCAAACAAGAGAAAGAAAAATATGACAAAGTTATTGCATTTTGCTTTATGGCCAATATGGATATGGCATAAATGTTTTCTTGACACAGGCATTGTGAGATGTCCTACATACTCAGAGGGTGGATGGCCATTTTTGTGGGTGCTTTGATTGTGAATTCCTGCATGGCAGGGGTTGGACTGGATGGCCCTTCTGGTTTCTTCTAACTCTATGATTCTATGATTCTACCCAATTGGAGAACAATCCTGGCTTCTCTGTGCAAAATCTAAGCTGCATGAATTGCTTACCTCAAGTGTCCATCATTTTTCACACAAATCTTTTCCTACCGCTTGGCATGGAGGAGAGGTTTCCTCTGTAGAGAGCAGAAGAAAGTAAATGGAACATGCTGTGTTACTCGACTGGCCACAGAGGAGGGAAATCCTTGCCTTTGCAACCAGAATAAAAACAGTCTCAGTGTGATACAAAACAGACTAGTTATTTGTAACTTAAGCTCAAAGTGCTCTTACAAATCCTAATCCACCTCTATAGTGAGGTGTAAGGCCTGATTAGGAGATCTTTAAGATAAAATGCTTCACTTCTGGTTATGATGTATGTTTTCTAAATTTTTTAGATGTTCTAGATGTTTTAGCCATTTTATTGAACTAATAATAATGTCAGTGTTTTATTTATTGTATTTTATATCTGTACTGTGTTAATTTGTTAATGTAATCCCGCCTCAAATCACAGGGAGAGGTGGAGAAATACAAATACAAATAATAATAATAATAATAATAATAATAATAATAATAAGTTTGTGATTGAAGTGTGTATATCCCAAAGTATGACACAGTCTGCTGATTCAGAAGTTTGCCCGTCTCCCTCTGTAACTTCAGTAAGTCTGAGTTTGTATTATGCATGGAAGGGGCGTTATGGATACAATCCTATTGCCACATTCTGCCAATATAATTATGCTAAAATAAGCAGTGGCAGAAAAAGGGAAAAGACTATATGCATTGTGGACATGAAGAAAGTAAGGCATTGGAGAAATAGGCTGCTGAAAGCTGGAAGATTTTGTCTACATTTCATCACCACCATTATCCTAGAAAAAAGAGCAACTGCTAGGTTAGTGCACCAACAAGATTCTGGCTGTATCTAGCCACATAATTAGCTGTAATGAATGTCCAGCTGGAATATATATTAAGCATCATTTTCCTCCCATTTAAGCCAATATAAAAACTTACTTTTACTTGTTTAGTAAAAAGTATTTTGGCCAGGATACTCTGGTAGCAGCCCAGAGTAGCCTGGTCCCCAAAGGTGTCCCAAATTTCCCCTGTTGCATTCTGTGCATTCCAGAGTGATGCCAGGTGGCTGTTTACAATGCATCCTGTTATGCTGCTCACCACCAGTGACAGCAGTGTGAGTCACTCCTGCTGAAGCCAAAAATGAGGTGCCCAGCATTGACCACATGGCTGGACACCTTATTGCGATCTCAGTGGGAGTAACGCACAACAACGGTGACAGTGGGCAACACAGATTGATTGGGGCTGTCTACTTCACCCCAAATGCAAAAAAAGCCCTAAAGGTTAAGGGTGAGTTCAGGAAGAGAGTACAGTTACAAGAGGTGTGGTGATGGCTGCCTGAAAGCAGTAAGTTCCCATTTTTATTAAAAGTGTGAATTCTGTGAGAATGGGGTAGTAATGTCCTGTTAATCAAGGAACAACATGTTTTGTATATTTTGAAAATGGTGATATCAGATATTGTTATAAGAAAAGTACTGCCAGTGTTTATATATTTATGTGTGTGTGCTTGCAAACACAGATGTGTCCTTCAGCTAGTTCACTATTTCCGATGATTGCTCCTCAGAATTTGAATAGGGCAGATGCATAAATGAACAGGGTGAGGCAATCTTCTTTTCATTAACAGAAGAGAGCCTAAAATAAACATTCTCCTAATAAAGTTTCCCTCTTCACTTTTCAAATCTACTGTATTTTCATTTTACTACCTGAGCTAATTAGAATATGATTAAAGGACCTAAATAAGAAAACTTTTATTTATTTTTTTTCATTCACACTTGCAGCACGTGACTGTATTGGTTCCTTTACATGTCAAAAACCAATACAAGTACCTTTTGATCTTGCCTTTGAATTGCTAATTTCTTTCTTTCTCTCTCTCTTTAGCTTTTATGTTCCTATAGTATTTTGTGAGCTCTTGTGTCAAGGCTAGTCTTTCATTTTTCACCTGAGGTTTGTTTGTTCATAGGAAGTGATGATAACCCCCCCCATCCCTTCCCATGCTTTTTCTCCCCAGATACTTCCCTCTCTCAGTGATGGTTACATTGATGAAGTTTTAATACAGCTTCAAAAGAGATGGAGAATGCAGTGAAGTATGTGTTCAACTAAATGAAAAGATATAATGCTTTGGATAAAACAGATGTAGCTTTTTCTAGTCTGTAATATTTACTGTTAGATATTTTCAAAAATTATTGATAGTTCTCCTCTGATGTTTTAAAACTTCTTCCTTCCAAGTATCCACAACAATTTTCCCCCCTTCATTTTTTATATTAATTTAGTCAAACATTTATTCATATTTACAGAGGGAAGAATGTATGTGTTTTCATAAAAATCCGGTGTATGAGAACAAACTGTAGAAAGAGTGTGTCTGTGTAAAATGAGGGTGTTGCCTTCCCAAATATTTCTGATACTCCAAATGTAATTTCTAGCAGTCCCCAAATTTATAGCATTGCAGTAATGTAAAACTTCAGTTAAGCATTTGGAAATACAGTTTGGGCATTCAAAGGAAAGAGACAGGCATTTACCAAGGGCATGAGGACACAGCAAATATATGTGTTCTTGATGTAAATGGTTTTCATTGCCTCACTCTCTGTAATACTAGAAATTTCTGGACTGAAGGAAAATTACATGGGGCCAGGGGTGGACTTTTTATTTGGAAGGGCAATGCCCTCATTTCTCCCCTTCTGTACAGTATATGTACTTCTAAGTAGAAGCCGGAATTAACAGATCTATCCACCCACAATCGTATGCAATTCTTCCTTATATATTCAACCATTTTAATGCTGGATTAGGATTCCCATCTCCTCTTTTTCAGAGATGTGCATCTTCTATCATTCTTATATGACAGAAAGGTGCATTAATACTTCTTGCTCTAAGAATACCTCTTAAAAATTGAATCTGGACAGTGAAAATGGATAAGAATTCCATTTCACTTTGTTTCTAGGGAGGAATTTACCAAACATTTGTGACTTTTATATTTGCAATGAAAATAACTTTGAAAAATGAAGGTGGAAGAAACTGACAGCATTTCTCAGTTATAGGATCCATTCATTAGAACAATATGGCTCCACTGTTGTTATATTTTTCAGTTTTAGAATGCCATGTTCACTATTTATAGTAGGTTCTCTTCTCATTCCACATCTTGAAATTGTCTCAGCACTGAAATACTTCTAAATATTTTCACTAGGCTGTGGTGATTCCATTGTCTTGAAAACCTTGACTACTTACTCATAAAATATATACGTCTTAAGCGCTTTACAGACTGCCTGTTTGGGGCGGCCTGTAGGCGCTGCTTTTCCTTGGGGCCTCAACTTCCAGAGCAGCAGCCTCCGAGGCCCCGATCCGTCACTTTCCAGGCTGTGGGGAAGCGGCAAAAGGCCGCTTCCCTGCAGCCTGGAAAGGGGTGTCCTTGGGGCTTCATGCCCCAAGGACACCTGATGGCGGTGGGGAGGAGGAGAAAGGGGCCTCTTTCTCTCTTGCATCCCTGGCGCAGCCATCTAAAGGCTGTGCCAGCGACATAAATCGAGGAAGGAGCTCCGTTTCAGAGCTCCTTTTCGCGCCGCAGAAAGGGCACTCTATGCTCTTGCGCGACACGACAACATCACGTCCGCACCGCCCCGTTTGGAGGCGGCACGTTCGTGACATCGTAATGGCGGCCCCCGTGTGGAATGGGCACTGCCATTTTGTATGTCCTGGGGACGTACTAGGGTTAGGTGCGTGCATAAGGCACGCACCTTGCCTAACCCTAGTATGTCCCCAGGACGTACTTTACGCCCATCTATAATGGGCCATAATCGGCCAAAATTGTGGTGCAGTTGTTTGAGGATTGGAATGTGACTCTTGAGATCAGGTTTCATTCCCTATTCAGTCATGGAAAGCCACTTGGCGACTCTGGGCAAGTCACGCACTCTCAGCCCCAGAAAATGCCATGATAGATTTAGTTTATTTTTATATTATCATGAGATCTCACTATGGCATATAATAAAAAGGATCTCAGTGCCTGCCATCTAGGGTTGTGAGGCAAGGGAAGACCTTCCTTGAAACCTGAATGGGACCTACAGTTAAGGTCATGAGATTGCATGGATAGGAATGCTCACTATTTAAAAATATAGTAAAAACACAGGACCCATTTACAGTGCTGCCAGTTCTTTCATAGTTAGATGACCCATGCCCTAAAACAACACATTAATATGCCCAGAGAGCTTATTCTACTGCAAACGTTCTTTTGTGTGAATTAATAAGGTTGTGGATCCAGTTAAACCCATGATGCCTGTCTGTTATTTATGGGTCAGGTCACAACATGCTACAAACATTTCAATAGTGTTACAGCAAAACTGCATAATACATTAATCATGCCGCCAGTAGCTGTAGCTCTTCCTTCTTACAGTTCCAAGGAGGTTCCCCCATAATTACTTAGTTTGCTTTATTTAATGTACCGTTTGTGCATGCTTGTTGGAATGATGGGCAATATAAAGACTTCTGCTGAAACATTTTCATAAGAGGCAGAACCTAGTTAAGTTATTGCCAAACATTAGGCTAAAAATCAGTAAGCAAGGCCTGTTAAACTTTGCCACTGGACCCATTGTCTCATTTAGCTTTGAAGGGAGCAATGTTTTTCAACCTACTCTATAGGTTTCAACTGCAATCTTAGTTGTGCACTTGGTTGTAAGCAATGTTACAAACTGGCCAGAGCTAGGAAAAGGGGGTGGGGGGTGGTTTGGCTTGGTTTGTTTGTTTTTTAAGTAAATAAGTCTCAGAACCACACAGAATGGACAATGGTCTTGAATGGAGATTATATTCCAAAAAAGTAACTTCTCCAGCCTCTGAAACTGATGCTGTTTCTCAAAAACTTTTGATGCACTGCATGTAAGTCAGATTGACTATAGGTGTAATAAAATGCAAGTGATGAGCAATTTTTCACTAGAGTATTGTTTTTGTTTTTTTATACAATTTATTCCACTAGCTTCTCATGTTTCAAGGATAATGTTGGAACAATGATGATGTAAATGTATGATTTCTGGTGTAGAAAGGAGCCTCTGGGAACTGTATTATATAAGGCAATGGCCTTTACAAATCAAGAGACAGTTTTCTTGATTTTCTTTCATGAAAGATTTGTGGAAAAATTATGTAGCCCATTAGATTACTAGTAGTGAATTATTCATTCAGATATTATAGTGTTGTTTATATAATACAGATTGTAAACATGACTCTAAATCTTTATAAAATATTTGTCTTTTCTTCATCATATTAACAAAAGGTAAAGTAGCCCAGTGTTTTCATCTATATAATTGTTCTGCTGATCAAGAACAATTCAAACAAGTACATTCTTTTGCTTAAGCCAACTGAACATGTGCCCGCAAGAGTAAATGTGGTCTGCCATTATGACTTTGATCATTAGAAGAATATTTCAAAATCCATGTAGCATCATCACAAAAAGCTTATTGCCTATCAGTGACATTGTAGCCATTAGAGCTGACTATATGGCTCAGGAAGAATTATGAACTATGTCTAGTCAGATGTTGAGCATCCAGAATTGATGTACTTACTGTTTATTTCTCTCAAAAAGTTAGTTGTATTGAATACTAGCAATCTTAAATTTAAAACTTGAATAGGGCCTCAGATCATTATTTTTCATGAGGTCTCTTCCCACCAACTCTTAATCTGGTGCTGGGTGGAATAAAACCTTACAAAATAAGCACATTCCAAAGCATCTGTTAGACTTTACTGCGCAAGATAAATATATTATTATATAAATATTGGATAATTTGGATAGAGGAAACCTGAAATTTAACCAACATTTGCTTTTTGTTTGCTTTGGTCCAACTTAAAATAATATTTAAAAAAGACAACTAATTATATGAAAAGAAAATGAATCATATACTCAGTTTTCATTTACAGAACTGCTGGTCCTTTTAGGCAACACCTCCCAGAAATTCAGGGTTCGGAATCATAAGGCATTCAGAGATTTTGGGCTGCAGCTCCCAGAATTCCTCATGATTTTCTGTAATCATCCAGACTGCTGCTAGTCCCAACCCATTTAATCAATTGGATTTCTTGAGTGTTGTTTTACCATTTGGCAACTGCGCCAATAGGCCTATTTTAGTTGAACATAGCTATTGATTTTCAGGCTTATACTTCTACATGAGATACAACGCTGAACATACTACATAACAAATAATACACAGATAAACCTTGTGTGGAATATAAGTTCAAAAGGAAACTGTAGTACCACTATATAACATTACTTTATTGTAAAATTCTATGCAAGTTTATTCAGGAATAAACCTGACTAAGATCAATGGCTACAGTTCTACACATACACCTGAAAGAGAAACCCATTGAATTCAGTGGGGATTGCATCTAAAAAATATGTACTGTTGCAGTATCTGGCTCTAGGACAAGTGTTCTGTATTTCTTTTTCTTTTTTCCCCACTGTGTTCCCCAGTTTCACTTTATCTTGCCATATTATGCTTTAGTCTTTATGGCAAAGCCATCTTATCTGGTAATATCAGTACCACTCAAGTGATGATTTCACCTCTATTAGCAAGTTCAGATTGTTTCTTGTCCTTCAATAAATTTTCTTTGTATAGCTATCCATAAGCTACTGCAGACATGGACTCTTTTCTATTTGGTCTGTTCACCAGTAGCTGAATGTATATGGTGGTGATGTTTTTTTAAACTTTGGTTTAGCCGAGATGATGAATTGCTTAACATTTAATTTATCATGTCCACAGGGGGGCCACTGATTTCTAGTTTGCTTATAAACTGCTTTCTGTTTGTGGAAGGAGAAAAATTAATCCTGCCTTCTGTTCTGTCACTATTAATTAAAACAGCTGGGCAATCTCTGGGGTGGATTTCTAGCTTTCTCAGCTGAAGAACCAGTGACAATACAAGCACATTTAGAATTCAGTTCTTAATCTTTCAGGGCTGCTAAGTTTGTCTTGTACTAAAACTTGCCTTTGGAGCAGACTAGAGCCTGCATCCTATTGTTAGATCCCAAACTAGAGCAGACCCATTCAATCAATGGTACACATCTACATACTGATTCATTGTTCATCATCTGATTCAATGGGTCTATTTTAGATGGGATGAACCAAAAGGTAACAGTATAATGTTTCACATTCACTGAATCTTCTTGATTTGAGTAGCCAGTTACACATGCAGAATTAAGTAGCAATACTTAATAAGAGGCAACTTTTTTTCTTTGAGAAAAACAAGAACTGACATAAGGACTTGGAACTAGTGGCTCCCATGTTAGTAGATCAGTGGATGCATTCCAGATTTTAATTCAAACTTTAAAGTTGATCTATATCTCCAATGTAGTAGATCTGTTTGGGGGATATGGATCAGATTTGAAGTTTAAACTAAAATCTGGAATGCATTCACTGATCTACTGACATGAAGCCATCAGCAGCCATTGCCAGATTTTGCTTTTCTAAATGAAAAAGTTGCCTCTTACTAAGTATTCAAATATTCTACATTGACTACTTAGTTATGTATTTGTAAATAAGTAACATCTTCTTTAACTAAATAACAATTTCAGTGCTCTAGTTTGGACTAAAACCCAGAGTACATTTAACAGCCAGAGACAGGGGAGCCACCAGCCACAGTTGGAAAAAAGTAGAGACAGAAACACGGCGGAGAGGAGGATGCAACCCTTTCCACAACCACCAATTTTCTATCAAGAATTGCATCTCTGAGCTGCTTTCTATCTCAGTAGCTTCCATTATTCTCCTCATGTGTTGCGTGATTTCATAAAACATCAAGGATGCTGTATGCAATACTTTGTGTCTAATTCATAATGTTTTTTTCCTGGGTTCTTGATAGGGATATAAATCTTTAATTGTTTGCTCTTCACATGCTAAACAAAGATGCAAACAAACACACAACCACCACATTTTTTTTGCAGAGAGGTGAGAAGGGTTTTTGGTCTCTTTCTGAGGAGAATATCAGACAGGTGACAAAATGTCCTTGTCCCATCCTTTTCCCATTCTCATAGCATGATCGTGAGAAGATTTCCTACAACATCATGCTTATCTGTACATTATCTCATCCAGAAAGTGTGGTTGACCATGACTATGTGAAAGACTTTCAAATGATGGCAGTTCATATTAATGCAGTGATGGGACAATAGACCTCTGATCTGAAAGCCTTTTGAGGGATCACAGTCAAAGACTGGATAAGGACAGGGGAGTGATCCTGTCCTTATCCCATCCCTGTGTGAAAAAGTCCTGAGATGGTTTGTGCATTTTTAAGATGATGTTCTGTAAACAAGCAAAATTTAAAACCATGGTAACTCTTGCTTTGCTATATGGATTATTAAAAAGAAAATTAAAAACTAGAAATATGGTGCCTTTTGTTAGCATCTCTGTGAGGAATCAGGCTGTTATTTTCTCCTTGCTCTCTTTTTGTCTGATCAGCTTTACAAAGTACAGCAAAAAGGAAAGTGCTGTCTTTCTATCAGGATAGAAGTGAGAAATTTTCTTAGGGTTGGGAAATCCTTAGTAGGCTACCTCTCTCTGTTGAGTCAGCCTACCCCCACCATAAACAGGATATCGATAAAAATTTCTTCACATATCTAGTTGTGGACCACATGCTTCTGAGAAGATGCTCTCTCTTCGATAAGTCACTCTCCTCATGAAGAGAATGATAGAATCAGACACAGATGAGAGCAATATTCTTCCTCTTCTTCATGTGTTTATTATATATTAATATAAAATATTGAATAGGTATAGATTTGTGAGGCTAAGCATCAAAGGACTGTGGACTGTTATGTGCATTCTAATAATCACTGTAGCTGTTATTTCCTGGTAGTTATCCATGGAACACCATGACCCCCTTTTTGTCCACATTTTAGACTTTATGAGATACTTTTTAAAAATGTTGTTACTATGTTTACAACTGTCTCAAGAAGTTCATGTTTTAAAAGTAAAAGCTTCTCAAGATTCTCCAGAATATTTGCCAGAAAAACAAGAGGGAACCAAGCCATGAAGAGCTTTAAAGGACAGGAGAAGAATTTTATATTGGATTCTGAAAGGAATGAAGAGGCAATGGAGGGAAAACAACAAGGGGGTAACATGGTCAACACAACGGGCAGAGAAGATAATCCTGGCCACTGAGCATTGTACAGAGATTAGGGGGTAAGGTGGGAAATAGGAAGACCTACTGGCAATGCAATAATCCAGGTGTGATATCACCAATGCATGCACCAAACTCTTCACCATCAAAATAGAAAGAAACGGTCAAATTTTGATGAGATTATAAAGAAAGAATCTCCATGACTTGGCTGTAGCCTAGATCTATGGAGTGAATAATAATGAAGAGTCAAATAGGAAGCCAAGACTGCAGGCCTCATTGACAGACTGAATAGAAATGTCATTCACAGTAATTGACAAAGAACATTGCAAAGATGGCTAGGGTGGGAATACAAGTAGCTCAATTTTGGCCATATTGGGCTTCAGGCACCAGTGAATCATCCACTTAGAGACACCAGCAAGACATGATGATAATCACACCCGGTGAAATCTCAGGGGTAGAGAAGTACAGCTGGATGTCATCAGCGTACAGGTGATACTGAAAGCCATAGGAGCTAATAAGATTTCCCAGGGACAGGGTATAAAGGGAGAACAGTAAAGGACTCCAAACAGAACAGTTAAAGCCTAGAACTGTCAATAGTCCCTAGTATTTCCAGTCTTGAAACAGCTAGACTCAATCAAGTCAATAATAACCATCCAACATCAGAGAACAATAAGCCATTAAATTAGCTCAATAGAAGGCCAACTTGAGAAGCTGCCTTCAAGTCTGTTGTAATGGCTAATATGAAGATGTCAATAATCAATAAGGTACAATATAATAACAGGTTACTTAAAAATTGTGAAATGAATCAATCTGCTCTTGTTGTTTGAAATAAGCTAGGGTGGTTGCAAAAGAGAAGAAAAGAAAATCAGCACTCTTCATCTGCTATAAATTGTACATCTAGCAGACAGGCTAATGGAAAGTTGGGTGGGAGCAGTTTTAAAGCTCCTGACTTCCGGGCTAATGGAAAGCTGGATGGGAGCAATCTTAAAGCCAGAGACTCCTCCTGCCTGCTGGGCTGATGGAAAGCTGGGAGTGGTTTTCAAGACAGACACTCCTCCTATATTGTAATGTTTTATTCATTTGAATTGTTTAATTGATTTGTATGTTAATGCTTTGTACTTTTTAAACTGAGACTGTTTTAAATTTTGTTAGCCACCTTCAGTTCCTGTACCAGGAGAAAGGCGGGATAATAATAATAATAATAATAATAATAATAACAATAATAATAATTCATTTTGGTTTTGACAGTGAGGGAGCAGGAGAATCTCAGAAATGTTCTCTGAAAAAAAATATTTTCTTAGCAATCTTGGCTCAGCTCTACTGAAAACTTTTAAAACCAACATATCCAAATAATTGTCTTTTCTATAGTAGCTGAAGAGTTTACTTTACAGAAAATTTTCTGCTCTTCACATAAGGCCTGAGAGCTCATTAAAGATTAAGATTTTTATGAGAAAAGTTCACAATGATAATTTGTTCTCATTTACATCTTCAATACAATCATTTTTTAAAGCAGGTTAACTCCCACAGCTATAAATGGAGACATGCTTTTTTTTTTTACTTTGCTTGCATCAGGTCCTTTATTTTTTGTGTGTGATTTTAAAAATTGGTTGTATTCACAGTGGATTGTATCCAGTGGGGTACTTCAGCTGGTAGAAAAGTGGCATCTTTGAGAATCTGGTCAAGGTCACCCCCTCTCCCATTGCAATATCCCAAAACTGGCTCCGAAGGGCTGAGAAAGCACCAGTTTTCACATTGCACAGAGGGCTGAATAGGTGAAAAGAGCAAGAAAAAGTTCCAGAGTTTCCTCAAGTTGGATTTAGCCCAATATGCTGTTCCAGTAATATTATTTCATTTTTGATAGTATTTCTTTTCATCAAGACCAAAAATACATTATTATTCTCTTAATAAAACAGGAATAAAATGAAACCTTTGCATGCATATTTCCACTGATAGTTTTGCAACAGCCATTGCCACAAAGTCACCAGACAGTGCTTTCTTTTATTATACATGGTTGACTCATTATTTAGCACTGCCATGCACATACCTTAAAATAGATTTAGGCTCTTTCTGTGTGTTTTATAAATCAAGAGAAGTGCTCCGAAGGAAAACCACTTTACACACTTACTATGTTGAAAGATGACACATTATTTCTTAGGTAGTACATTTATTTTTGCCATTTGTTCCAAACTAAAATGCCACTTTAATGAAGAAAGCTGCCAGCCTAAATTATGCCTATTTCCACAGTTCTTGTTTTTGCTGGTTAGTAAATCAAAAGTTTTTTTTTATATGAAGCACTGAAATGATAATAAATCTGATCACTCAAATATTACAAAAATTGCTTTCCTCTTTTAGGCAGACAAACATGGACTGAATTAAATACACACAAACACACAGAAGCTTGCTTCTCCATTAGCAGGGCCTTTTGGTGAAAGCATTTCTGATGGGAAGAGGTCATACAGCTTTTCCAGTTTGACTGATGCTGTGAGGCCATTGGCTTTCAGCAGCAGCAACATGTGCACATAGATCTGGAAATATTAAAGTAGAGCCATTTGAATTTATAGTTCCATGGTCACATCCAAAAATGAAGATATGCACACTCGTGTATGTGTGTGCATACACAGAGAGAATGAAAGAGTTCACAACAAGATCTGCCCTTGATCCACTGGAAAACTGTCCAGGACAGCTAAGAAATCAGTTTTATATAAGCCTTCTCAACAGAAGATAGAGGAGCTAGGATTAATTCACTTCAGCTTCAAATGCACTGCAGAAATAATGCAGTTTGACACCACTTTTTCTGTCACAGCTCCATCCAGTGATATTCTGGAATTTGTAGTTTGTTTTGGTACCAGAGCTCTCTGACAGACAAGGGTAAATATCTCACAAAACTGCAAATCCCAGAAATCCATAGCATTGATCAATAACAATTAAAGTAGTTTTAAACTGCTTTGATTCTGTGATGTAGATGCAGCCTTAGAAGAAACATGTGGGAAATATGTTTTGATTCAGGGAAGGAATGAGCAGGAAACAGATGGTTGGTGCATAGGAGGATCTAGCATGGCATAGTGGTTTAGTTGTTGGACTATGACTCTGGAGACCAGGATTTGAATCCATCCTCAGCCATGAAAACCCATTGCTTGCCCTTGAGCAAGTCATATACTCTTAAGACTCAGAAAATCCCATTATTGGTTCACCTTAGGGTCACCATAAATTGGAATCTAGTTTAAGGTACACAACAACAACAGCAGCAGCAATGTGAGTAAGATAGTCACAAAATCATTGTGTGTGTGGTGGCAACAAATATAATACTAGGCTATTTTCAAAATTACACATTGTATGGGGGTACTTTCCCCCCCTTCTTTTACTAAGAAATACCTCCATACAGAACTTCTCTGCCTCTCAATCTGTTACAAACAAACCCATGTAAATATATTGTCCGAGGTTTATTTATTGCTTTTATCTGAGTTTTTAATGTAATGTTACACATATTTTGTATCACTGGGTAACTGAAATAAAAATATTTATTTAAAACATTGCTTCTGAAAATAAGATACATGATCACTGGGAAGTATGTGGTCTTCTGTTAGAACTTTTTTTTTTTGACACTTCAAGGCTAGATTTCTGTTAGTGCACTGTTCTAGTGGATGAACTTGTTCCAAGAACATGCAATGTCACCAGGGGGAGATAGACAAATAGGCTAATTGGCCAGCTCCAAGTAGCCTATTTCTCCAGTGCCTGACTTCTTTCACAGCTGCTGCACTGGCAATTTTTTCCCTTCTTGCTGCCACTGTCTATGCCACCATAGATACCCCAGTGAGGAGCACCACAGGATTAAAGTCCAAGTAAACAATGCTTATTGGATCACCACTATCCATACGCTCAATGAGACTCTGAAAGAATTCTAAAAGATTGGTAAAAGATCATTTCAGAAAATGTGTTGCTTCTTCATCCAAATTTGTCCTTCTGTGTACTTGATAAGAATCTATTGATTTTCCCAGACATTAAACTAATGAACCATTAGTTTTGTAGCTCTGTTCCTCCTTCCAGTCCTTTGTAAAAGCAACAAGTCAACAAACAAATCCTGTATTGCATTGGCACTGGTGTTTACTGTATTGCATTGGCACTGGAGAATCCTGTGCCAGTATTCTGGTACAGAGGCCAGCTTTATTGGGAAAGTATGCACTTTTGAAACTCCACATTTGAGTTCTGGAAGAATGTCCCATAGATGCCAGCTGGAGCCAATTATTTGTGTGTTTCAAATCTGTCAATATAATCACAACTATTTTCGTCAGTAGCTCAGGCTCCCTTACTGAAACTGTCAGTACAGACATGGATATCTGCCCTACATCTTCGGCAGTGAAAACAGGTGCAAATAATTCATTTGTCTTCTGTGACATACTATATAGTTTGCCAGTAGATTACTTTCCATTTCATTAATATGTAGAATTTGAAACTGCATAACTTTAGAAACAAACAATGGGGTTTTCAGAAAGCACCCAAAGGATAAACCAACTGTAATATCCTTGAATTTCTAATGTTATCTAAACCAATAATAGAAGACACTAAAGATATGGGAGCCTAGTATTTTGTGCCCCAGCTTCTTTCAGTGAGCAAAGGTAATATTTATGATAGGAAGTGACTGAAGCATTACAGAGCACCTGGTCAGAAAACCTTCTCCTGAAGGTCTGCCACTCTTCCCAAAGGAACAGGACCTGGGAATGATAATCTGTCTCTACAATGATCAAAGGACTCAAATGAGTTTTACATTTTGTTGGAGAAAGTTGCTTGCATGGAGCTGTCCATGGTCTTACAATTCCAGCCTAATTTAGGTACTGACAGGTAAAAGCACTCCATCCTGCTGCTCTTAGAACCCTGGTTAGTACTTGGATGGCAGACAACCAATGAATACCAAGTGCTGAAGACAATGGGCCTGAACAGACAGGCCAAAATAAAGCTGCTTCAGGCCACTTTGGAAGTGTGCTGTTTAAATGACACATGCATCCCAAGAGGCCAGAAGCCATACCAAAGCCACACTCTGGTCCTAAGGTCTGAAGCATAGCTTTGGGGCAGCTTCTGTGTGAGTGATTTAAACAGCACACTTCCAAAGTGACCTGAAGCAGTTTTATTTTGGTCTGTCTGTTCAGGCCCTATATTTCAAAGAAGAAAGGAACTGGCAAAACCATCTCTCAGTATGCTTTGCCTAAGGAAACCCTATGAAATTCATATGTCAGCAGGCAGTTTGAAGGCACATACACATATGGACATGCTTTCATAAGACTCTATGAGCCATTCCCTGTCCCTTCGAGAGATAAAGTTCCTGTTCTCTCTCTCTCTCTCTCTCTCTCTCTCACTCAATCCCTTCTTCCCATCCCTTTCTCTTTCTCTCTGCTTTTGTGTCACAGAGGCAAGTCTAGTATAGGAACCTGCATCTGAGTCCAGGTTATCCACAGCTTGAACTTTTGATCTTCCTTACCCCTGTGAAGCCTTGGCTGCTGCTCTGATTTGGGTCAGGACACTATAATAATACACATTTATTTATTTTACAAGAATGCTAAGGTTTACAGTGACAGAACATCCAAGTAGTTGGTGCTTTAGCAATGACAGCACTCCAATAGTTCCATGATCTGTATGGAAATTGCCTAGGAACAAGATTTAGTAAAATATAAATTAACAGTTCCTGGCTTTAATCTTGACATTTCAGAAAGCAAGTTCTTACAGCTATGTTCCAAGATAGCTACCATCCGAGTAACAAGGAATGCCATCATAATGATTGCAGTGCACCTACAATAATCTCCTTCATAGTGTTTTTTCTGAGTAGGTGGGCAGTATCATATAATATAGAGAGGCAGCATGGCATAGTGGTTTGAGCATTGGACTAGAATTCAGGTGACCAGGGTTCAAATCTCAGCTTGACCATGGAAACCAACTGGGTGACTTTGGGAAAATCACATTCTCTCAGCCTCAGAGGATGGCAATTATTAAACCCCCTCTGAAGAAACTTGCCAAGAAAACCCCATGATAAGTTGACCACCTTAGGGTCACTATAAGTCAAAAACAACTTAATGGTACACAACAACAAATCATATAAGTACTGGTTGTGTCTCTTTTATCCAAAATTCTTCAGACCAGATGTGTTCCCCATTTTGATTTTTTTTAATTATTATTTTGGTATACTTGTATTTACATATAAATAATGAGATGTAATGAGGCTGCAGAGACACAGAGGATCTGTAAAATGGAAGGAATCCAAGCATAGTGCATGACATGAATTCTTGCCTTCCACCATTTCATAGATCATTGTGTCTCTCTCTCTAGCCACATCTCTCTCCAGCCTCACAAATACAGTGCAGGTCCATAGTTCAGAAAGTGATGGATTTTGGAGTATTTTGGATTTCAGAATTATAAATAAGGGCTACTCGGCCTGTACTTATGAATTCTCCTCCTTTTCCTTCTCTCTCAGCATCTAATTGCACTGTCTCTAGCAATACTGCATTAAGAGCCTTCCAGTCCCTCCTGGCCACTCAGCAGGGAGATAATAGCTGTAGAACCCCTGCAGGCCCATTAACCTAGCCCTGGAGCATCAGCTTATGCTTCCAACAGATCCTCAACATGGTGCTTTCAGCCAGCTTCATCTAAGAGCCAGCCTGTAGCTCTGGTAGAATAAATACTTTGCATATGTGAGTTGCCAATAAATGAATCAAGTTAACTACGGGTATACGTAAGTACATTTCACTTCTTACTTATTTACATCTGGAGGGAAAATGGCACCCCACATGTTAGCCATTAAAAGGTCAAGCTCTGAGTTATTTACAAGGTTATAGCATTTAAACCAAAGAGACTTCCTAGGCAAACAATGAGCAATAAAAAGAGAATCATAATCATACGTAAATAAAGATCTGAAGCAGTACAAGGTAGCCTAGAGAACCTGGAGTGAGCATTATGGCTCATACTAACATCGATTAGAATGTGCAGCCTAATTGTTATCTCTCAGCATAACACTTCAGGGATTTGCCACTCCTATGGTTGTACAGTGCAAATGAAGCATCAAGGAAATCTATAAGATACAGTCTAGCTCCTCTTATTTAAAAAATCAGGAAGAATGCTTCAATCAAGTAAATCTAAACTGAGCAAGAGAGATCCAGGATATATATGCAGTGAGTGGATAGGATAGGATTCAATGTATTGACTACAAATATTATATACATATTTTATTATATTATTATAATGCATAAATATTATATAAATATTACACAGATATAAATATTATAGACATACTATTAAAATACAAATGTCCATACAGGACAAACATAAGAGCACCAATAACTGCAAGGGATGGGGTTTGGACAACTTGTAGATTTTCTGAGACCCATAGGGCCATGCAGTTTTATGCCAAATCCTAATTGAAATCCTTGTGCAACCCTGTGGAAAGATTTCCTACATATGTGGCACAGAGTAAAATTTTTAAAAGCTAGTTATCCACTCTTTCACATCACCTAAGTTTAATGTTTATAAGTGTAGGAATACTCAGAAAGCTTATTTACCATAAAATACTAACAGAGATTGGAAAACTACTTTTGAAAGCAATTATTTGCAGTTATACTTCGGGGGGGGGGGGGTCCCCCAAGGTTGGTTACTTTTGTTTTTGTGGGTTTTTCAGGCTATGAGGCCATGTTCAGAGAAGATGCCAGCTACAGCTGCTGGAGAAATATCAGGAATAAACTCTTCTAGAACATGGCCTCATAGCCCAAAAAACCGACAAAAAAACTATGGATGCCAGCCATGAAAGCTATTGACTTCACATTAGTTACTATTGTCATTGTTGTGGGAAGCCAGTGGGAGGTGGTGATGGAAGTGAACATAAAGGATCATAGCTGTTCCCAGATTATCCTTGCTTGACTGTCTCTCTACCCCTTCCCATAGGCACAGACATGTTGTGGTTGGTGGAAGGGTGTGAGGTAGAGTCAAATGCAGAATATTGCTGTATTACAGCCATTGATGGACTACAGCTTCCTCAGCTGTCTTCCTGCCCCTTCTTGTCCACAGAGGCCATATACTGACCAGCAGATGGGCATGTGAATGCAGGCCCACTGCTCAATGGCTATCATATCCAGTGGCAGATAAGCCACAGGCAGCTACTCTCCCCTGTTCCTTTCCCACTCACATGTTCACACAGCTGCCAAGTTTGTAGAAGAGGAAGAAGGAAGCTGAATTAGGGTGATTCCCCATTGTAGCTTTGGGACCTCCGAGGGGTTCTGAATGTTAAGGAAAATGCAACATGGGATATACAGTAGAAGAAATAAAACATGTATGTGAGAGTCACTATGACTAAGCAAAAGCAATTAAGAAGCCACACAGGTGTAAAAGCTAATGTAATTTAGAAGTCTTGAATGTCAAGGACAGAATTGTAGAATGTACAATTGGAAACACCTGAGATTCATTAAATGTACAAGGTGAAATGATGAAATCCTTAAGTATGGGTTGAACTATGAGAACCAATCAAAATGGATGTACACGCCCACTGGGTGGAAACTGACTAAGTGGGTGGTGTTTTACAATGGCTATAATAATTGCTATGATTGCCAATGTATTTTGTGGGGAGTTGTGGAGTTGTGTGAGTAGTTTGGAGATTGTAGAGATTGTGATTTGTGAGGGCTTTAGTATTTGTATATAGTAGAATAAAGTAGATCTTTTATATAAGACTACTGAGTTGTCTGGTGTCTTGAGGAAGATACAAGAGCCAGCAGGATCCTGGAGAAGTGTGAAGACTTCTGTGGAGGAAGAGTGAGAAGGCTTGGAGAGTTTGTCAGGGTCTTCAGCCTATTCTCTGAAACTCTGCTGCTTTGGAGAAAAGCATTAACCACTGGCCAAAACTGGTCAGCGCCAGTGCATAACAAGGTGGTGAGTTAGAGCCAGAGGTGAAGAGCTACAACTCCCATCATCCCTGACACTAAAGAAGTAATGCAGCATGATGTCATCACAGGACATGGTGCACACTGATGGCAATCCTCCTTGCTCAGATGCCATTGGTATTACGTGATTGTAGTGGGAACATAAGAAGGATGATCTTTGCTAAGGTGGTGGGTATATAGTCCTTCAGTCTATTTGAAGAATGTGGGGAGGTGAGAAAATGCTTGAAGAGGATTATCTTCATCAGGGTACCTTGACACAATAAGCCCCTCGTGTGTTTTTCTTGATTTTTTTCTGTCCCTAATATGAATACAAAAATTGGCAAAACCTGACTAAAATTAAGAAATCATATAGCAAGAACCCATGCTTTTTTAAAAAAAAAATAATGGAAGGATGCATTGTTGAACAAAACAAATTCAGAACAGCTTTCAGTGTTTTTTTTTTTCTTAAAGCAATTGTATAATGAAGAAGTTACTGAACTTTCCCTGCTACTTTTAAATGTTTGGCACAATATCAGCTATAAACTGTATTTTTTTGGTTACACAATCACAATAGTGAAGGATTTTCATTAAAGTCTTGATAGTTAGAAAAACTAGACTTTCATTCTGCAACCTTTTCTCTTCAAACTTACCCACTCTTTTTTTATTCTCCCTAAACTTTGCTACAAATAGTTCTATAGATCTTTCAGCTTCAACAACTGTCAAATATGTCAAGACTGTGGAGAGAGGATGTACTCTACTAGATTACAGAAGATTGTTTTGTTCTTACATTCTTTGATGCCATATAAAACCCTGTTCAGGTAATGGACAACAGCTTCCCTGACAATTCACATTTAAGTTCCCTTTTCTGAGCATGCTTGAATCAATAAGCTTCTTATAAAGCTACCATATGATGTTGAGATCCTGCACACACAGCCTTATGCTTCTGACCCATTAAAACTGCCGAACAAGCCATGAAAATCAAGCCTGGTTTGTTTCTCAAAGTGTTGGTTTGAACGTGCAGCATCATATTCTGAAGCTCACATTTCTTGTAGTCTTGTAATATATAATTGTATGGTATACATTACTAAAAATTGGAACATACTGTTAGGATAGATTTGTAGATCCCTTTGTAATATTAATTTCAAGTGATGTTAACAGAAGCTGCAGAAACCTTGTTCTTGGTATTCAGTAATACTCTCATATATATTTTAATCATTCTGGGGGAAATGATGAATATCATATGCCTTAAAAGCATGAATTAATACATCTTTGATGGTGTACCTGTTAAAGTAACATTGAAGAAACTAATAAATGTGCTATTGCACTTAAGCTAATAATAATATTAAATAATTGGAATACCAGATCCAAAGTAAAGATAATTTTTCCAAGCTAATTTTATCAGCTTTGCTTACAGTATATGGAGAACAAAGTGTAAAAGTACTGCTGTGGTTTTTATTACTTTCTTGTAGATTGGAGCCAATATTAATAACTATATCTTTCTCAGTGGCATTTGTAACTTTGAAAACACAGACATGATGTTCTCTTCTGAATGCTTGAGATCTAATGCATCTTTGGATAACTGTGCTGTTCTGTTTTTCATTGTCAGTGATGAAAAATACTGAATATTGTGTTGTCTTTTTTCTTTTTGACAGGACACCTCAGTTTTAAGATTTATCTAGAAACTATATGAGTCAGAGACTGAGATCTCACCATAGGCAGTGGAAATATTGAGCAGTTCACAGGGCTTCTGTAATACGTTTGGCATTATTATTGTAGTGTCACTAGTCTTCTTCACCATTTATCTTTTCCCTATGTTTGTTAAAAATGCAAAGAACTCAAATAAAACTTGTGGAGTATCCTGCATTAAACATTGTGTACTGTATTCTAATGGCATTGAAAACTTCAGGTTCTGGCAATCTACTAAATTAATTATTGTATTATTCACACTTATATGGTTTAGTATTATTGTACATTGTATAATTTAACCTTGCTTTCTGTGGAGATTTTGATACATGCTTCATCTGCATATGATCTTGTACAGGTTCAAATGTTTTGAAATAAAGGGCTGAACAGTGATCACTGCTATTACTGTAATGTAGTGGTTTTAAACTAGGCATGTTAAATCAATATTCACAACTGGGGATACTCAATCAAGTGGGATAAAGTGCCTATCTGTTAGCAAGGGGAGCTATGCCACAAACAGGGAGGTAGCAAATATGCAACATTATCAGAGCTGTAACTCAAATCAGAGAAGGCAAGCTATTGTTAAAATGTCATAGTGACTTGATAGCAATAGCAATAGCAAGTGCATTTCTATACTGCTTATCAGTGAACTAGCACTCCCTAAGCAGTTTACAATATTTAAGCCAGTTGTCCCCAACAAGCTAGGTACTCATTTTACTGGCAAGGATAGAAGGCTGAGTGGACCTTCGAGCCTTCCTCTAGGATCGAACTTACAACATTGTGGCTGAATTATCAGCATTTAACCACTGCACCAGCAGGGATGTTAAGCAAAGAGATAAGGCCCAACCTCCATTGGAATAGATCCCTCTACATACTTGTTTTGTCCCAAGAGCGATGCTATGGACTTTGGGTGTAGTAAGACCTCTGGCTCCTAGGAACACAGCCTGAACAAAAGACTTGTCCACAAATTTCTTAAGTTTTCAAAAGCTTTACTGGTTATAAACACAAAAATATGAAACTGATCTCCTTTTTCTCAATAGTCCTTCTTAAATACCTTGCTCTTTCTTCTTGGTGGGTTTTATCTTTCTTCTTGTGTGGACTTTATCTTTACTCTTCTGTGGACTTATCTTTGTCAAAGGAATATATTCTCTCCAGGTCTGACTTGGCTGAAATCTTACTACACAACTGAAACTAACTAGAGGGAGACAGTATAAGACCCTGGGATTTCCCACAATCCTTGTCTTTCTTAAAGCTGTAGAACTCTATTTCCCCTCCTAAACTGATACATAGAAAGTCTAATATAATCTCAACTAAATATATGTCTCAAGAACATCAAAGATGCTCTGGAGGCATGACAATACTGTTATCAATTATGTGAATATTTGTTTATTTTGAAGAAAACAGCCTTTTCTTGTAATATAGAGAATGAGTAAGCTTAAATGTGCCTCCCTTGTATGAACAGCTGATCACTTTCCAGAAGAGAAATATTGCCCATTAACCTAGTTGGTGTCTTTTATATTTTTAACAATCAGTTTTGGCTGCCATTGTGCCAATTACCCCAAAAGTCACATCTTTGATCTCTCTATCCAAATGATATTTAAGCTCTTTAGAAGCCCATTCGAATGATGTGGAAGCAATTTTAGGCAATTATTATGTCATCATCACCACTTTGAAACCCAAGGGAAATTACCTGTGTTAGCACTTGGAATACACTACTGAAATACAGGAATGGGAAATAACATGTAAAATCCAGGGATAACTTGCAGAGAGAACTGATGATTGGAGACACAACAATCTTTGGGAGCAGTGTGATCTGGTAACGTAATACAGTGTTGTCTTAAATATATCTTTGTGCATGATTATTACATTAGTAGGCAGTAGACTAGGCAGGTGGGCACAAAGGAATAAATGGATCTGACACCATTATCTGTCTAATAAACACACAAATACACTATGGGTGTAGGTGTTTAGAATTCAACCATATGATTGGGCAATTATTACAATGTGTCAAATATTAATATCACTTGAAATTTGTGTTCAGATTTGCCAATCCTACAGTCTGCCTGCTACCTCAGATCCATTAAATACTTTGCATCAAGGATCATGCATTATTGCTTAGACTATTTGTTCTTTAGAGAGACAAAAACACAGATTTTCAAAGTGTTATATATCTAGGAAGTGTTTCATTAACGTACATTCCCAGAAGGAATGTAATGCCGTAGTAATAAAAAGTACTCTCCTCACTGTGTTAATTTTGTATTTTTCCTACCATGCTGTTTGTGATCATTCTTGATTTTTAATTGTCTTTTTAATTCTTAGCCACTGCTGAGTTTAAAGTAAAATAATTTGTGATTATATTCTTTAAAAAGAATTTAAGTACAATGGCTTGAAAATGTCTAGTCTCAGCTATCAAGAATTTTCTGAGGGTATTTTCTTTATTTGTACTTAAAATGCAGATTCTATTACCATCAGTATAGGACAAACCCATATTCTCAAGAAGGAACTAATTTAGAAAGCTGTTTATAGCCACCACATGCACTTGTTGCTGGAAGTACTATGATCTTTCTCTATATGCTGTTAATATGGTTAGTTTTTTTTTCATTCCTACATTATCTAAGTTATTTTATGGCATGTGTTATAGCTTAATATATATTAGATTAGTAGTATTATAAGTAATAATCTATACCAGCTAATTATTTTAAAAATGCCATCAAAGAATACAAATGTATCCAGAAATATTATCAATGAATGAAAGTATGCTATGAGATAGTTTGTATGATCAATAATATGATTAAACTGAGATGATTTAAACCAAATTTTGCCATTGGGAAAGTAAAGTATAATATAAATTTGAATTACTCAAGCATAGTCCTTGGAACTAAAGTTGTCACCTAATGTCAAGTGTCCACACTGATCTTTGCAACACATTTCTGTTGCTCTGCATCAACATTTTAAATGATTTTCTTCATTTGATTGACAGAAGTAACAGAGACCCACTTACAAAGTGAAGGGGATGTGGCCTGACTCTGTAAATGTTCTTTCTCATTTCAGGCTTGGTCATGAATGTCTTGTAGCCACAGCCTTTGTGGGTTTAGGGCTCTTTGTAACAGCTAGCAGAAACCACTGAAGTCACATTGATTTCAGCAGAGCATAATTCCAAGTGCAATGTGCTAACTTTGCTACCTGGAATGCCAACCCTGAAAATATTTGGCCCAAATCCAGATGAGCTAATGAAGAATACCCAAGAGATAGGTGCATGCACTCAGCTCTTTCTGCTCAGTTTCGTTCACAGTAAATCACTACAACAAATGTAAAACACTCCATATTAGATTAGAATGTGGTTTGGCCTTTCAGTAATGTGAGCTATTTGGGGGAACTAAGCAGTAAATGCTAAATGTGTGCAGTTCTCCCTTGAGAGTTCTTTCATGTCTTTTTATTTTTTTTGGACACACTTCAATAGTTTCCATGCCTCCAAATGTTATTCCCTTTATGCATCTGGAAGGCTGGTAACTTGAACCCACATGCCCAGGTACATATCTCATTCTAAAATATATTACAGCAGCTTTACAGAAAACTTGTGGGGTCACAGCAGATGTGCCTTAAAATATCTCCAGCCCACATTTTTGAAATTTAAGGCTCAATTCATCCACAACTACACATAAATTTCCCTCAAAAATTGCAGCAAAGTACTGTAGGCTGCATCTGCACTGCAGAAATAATGCAGTTTGATACTACTTTAACTGTCATAGTTCAATGCTATATAATTCTGGGATTTGTAGTTTGTTGTGGCACAAGAGCTTTCAGACAGAGAAGGCTAAATATTTCACAGAATGAAACCCAGAAATCCATAGCGCAGATAAAATGGTGTCAAGCTGCATTAATTGCAGTGCAGATTAGCCCATACTTTGTGTGCAGACTATGTGTAGTTTTGCACAAATTCACCCTTACTCTAAATGGGGAAAATGTGGGCTGGCGACACAGCATATTTGTTGTGACCCCTCATGTTTTAAATCTTCAGATAGTTGTAGGGGGAGAAACAATGCCACAGGAATGAAAGGAAAGCTCCAAGATACACTGAGTAAAAGGCCCAACACATTTGGAACAGATTTTTTTTCTATAGCAAAATGAATAGAAGGCAAAAGAAAGAAAAAATAAGGAACCAGACCATCAATTCCCAACTGTCCTGATTTTGTCACTCCACCTTTTCAGCTGTTTTTAAATGTTGCATTTTTCTTCATTCCTTCACCCTGTTTCTCTGCAGAGTTTACATCAGTTGCTGCAAAATGAGTTCAAAATGCACAGGTAGTTGAGTCAGTGGGGGAGGAAGGGAGGTGAAGAATCTTGTTCTTTCCAATAAATTCAGGCAAAAGCAAACTGCTTCTGGCTTGTGTGTGTTCTTCCTCGTTAATGACCTTTGCCATCTTGACCACTCTGATGTTGCTTGGCCACACATGTTCCAGTTTTCATCTTTGGAATGTTCTAGTTTGGAACCCCCCCCCCCTCTGTGTGTGTGTGTGTGTGTGTGTGTGTGTATGGACACAATTGTGATCTATTTAAAAGGCTTCCAGGAAAAATAATTCTTTTTTTTTCCTTTTTCTTTCTTCTTCTTTTTTTGGCCTTGGGAGTTTGGAGGTGGACAAGGCCTCAGAAAGAGCATTGGGGAGTTGTTGCAGCTCAAGGACCCTATTTTGCCCATCTATAGGATAGTTTTGTTTTGGATCATAATATTGTTCTGGTTTTACTCTCCCCTTTATATGTGTACTGATTCATAAAGTCTTCATTGCCATCATCCCACCCAGGATATATGCAGAAACATGTCTATATTAGGATCTGTAGTCTTAGCACCATCCTGTGGCCGATTTAAGGGCTGGGCATCCATACAGCAGAAGCATTCCTAAAAAGAAGCCACTCTAGGCGGCTTCTTTTTAGGGAACATGTCAGTGCAGTTGGTGTGGTGCTGAGGAGGGGTATGGGAAGGGATGGGAAGACAGACATTGCTGGGATACATCTTCCTCCATATGCAGTAAATGACCTTGCTACTTGTGGCTGATGGAGTTTGGGGTAAAACCACACCTGAAATAAATGAGTTCCCCAACACTGTCTTGGGACATGCTTCAAATAAAAGCAACAGGTATTTTCTTGATGTGATGTCCAGCATTAGCTGAAAACATAAACCTCAGATGCCTACTCCCAGCATCAGTCAGTCAGTCAGTCAATATCTCACTAATCTATCCTTTCCAAATAAATTTCCACCCTATTTCCATTTATTCTACTATTATACAGTGATGCCATGCTACCTATTATCCTAAGAAGCTCATAGAAATAACCTATCTGAGAGTGTCTTCAGACTATAAATTCACTACTGTATTTTGATACTAATTAGTTTTATCTACATCCATATTTCTAAAAATCACTAACATGTTACATGCCCCTTCTTATCACTTTATCTTGTGACTATATGATAATGATAAAACTGTGCAGAAAAATGTATTTGAAAGTTTCTTCTCTGTTGCCTACATTGTTTATATGTAGAGACAGTTCATATAGTGCTTATTATTAATATCCAAGAGTGCTGAATAGCAAAGAAGAAAACTTTTCTCTCACAGAAACCTTTTATCTTGGCTCAGCTGAAAGTTAATATACTATAGTTTCAGTTAATAGATGATCAAAGACATAACCTAGTGTGAAGATTAAAGAGAGAGTTCTTCTGTGGCCAGCCTCATATATTCTGTGCAGTGCGATATTATGAAAGCATGCCTAAACCCCCAAAAGCAATATTGATTTCTAAAACCATACCATCTTTTAATCTTAAAACAGGTAGTGATGATAAAATGTCATCTTATAATTTGAAACAACAATGAAGTGCGAGAACAGAAAATTAATTAGGCTATATTTAAAGGGGGTAAATATTGTTTATATTAGAGTGGGATTCAACAGATCATGGCTGTTTTGCAAACCACTTTTAAATCTGTCCAACTTTATGCCACCAGAGGGATACCTTCCATTTTAGTACTTTCAGAACATGATTAAATTTAAACATATTGATTACAATCCAGAGAACTCATTCAGGCATACCCAAGGGCTTCCAGGCACTCAGTAGGGCTTTTTCCCTCTTTGAACAACAGTTTCCCATGATGCATCACAAAACTGCTTTGAAATTCCCATGAGTTCCAGAGATTCAGCAGCTGTACTCCTCCCCTCTCCAAAAAATCTAGGTAAAATAATATCAGCAGTGAGTTGGATTAAAAACATCATTGCCTTCAATAGTTCCTTCTGGAACTGAAGGAAGCCCTTCTATCCAACCTATTGTAGTGAACCTATGAAAAACACAGGAGACATTGGCATGCACAGGGAAGAAGAGACCATTGCAAGAACAAACAAAAACCAGAATACGGGAGACATTGGCATGCAGAGAGGAGAAGATAAAGACATTAGCATGCACAGGGGAAAAGCATGATAGTCTGGTCATGCTTACCACTGTAAATCCACTGAATACTGTGTCTGTTGTTCCATATAGGGATCACTTTCAGTCCAAATGACTTGATTCAGGGAGGGCTTTTGGGGCGAAACAAGGGAAAGGTTAGTGACAGGAGACCAACAGTTTGGAACTGTGGGGCCAACCTGGAGAGGGGATCCATCACATTGTGCATCCTTAAAAACCATGGTATGTTGAAAGTCAGAAACAAATGAAAAACTTTGGATGGAAGGTACAACTGGTTGTTTGAAATCCTAACTACTGTCCTCCCATCACAGTTGCCATGTGTGTAAGCTATATCTTTTATTATCTGGCCTACTTGACAATACTGACTGATTTTTTTTTAAATAGAACACGGAAACCTCATTATGGCGCGTTACAGACCGCCGGATTGCGGCGGTCTGCTGCCACCGCCAGTTGCTACATCCGGGAACCGCAGCAGCCAAATAGCACGGTTTCCGGACACAGCAAAGAAGGAGCGCGAAAATGGCGCTCCTTCTTGCAGCCCGGAAGAGAAACTGCGAGGCGCTAGTTGCGCACTTGCGGCATCACTTCCACCGCGCGACATGTGAACGCAGAGCATCCATTATGTCAAAATGGCAGTGGCGTGTGGAACGGCCGCCGCCATTTGTTATGGACTCAGTCCGTGCTAGGGTTAGGGGCGTCTGGAAGAGACACCCCTTTCTAACCCTAGTACGGACTGAGTCCGTCCTAGGGTGCCCGTTTGTAACGGGCCAATGAGAGAGATCTTGTAGCACTTTTGAGACTAACTGAAAGAAAGAAGTTGAGCTTTTGTGGACTTTACGCTACTTCCTCAGATGCATTTAGTGGAATGGAAACCAGGGACAGACATATATATGCCATTGGTATGTAAGAATGTCAATTCAAATTCAAAATCATTTGTGTATGGAAATAAAGTAGCAAGTCCAGTTTTAACGATGGTCGTTAGTTATATAGCATTATGATGTTATGCGGTGTCTTGAAAGACCAAGAAGCAAAGTCAATCTGCCTTTAAGAGGCAGGTAAGACTACCTATCCAAGTACAACATGCAAATGAATGACCTCATACTAGCCAAGTGTGTGTGTTCTACACCGTGACATTTTCTGCTAAGTGATGCCAATTACTACAGAGCTTGTAGAAGGTCATATTGTTCTGGCACACAGAATATTGTATGAGGGAGAAAGCAATGCGACGCTTAAGAACATAAAAATTGGTCATTAGTTATTCAAATGTAATGAAAAGCACATGGAAGCTAAGAGGGAATGTTGTTCATAAAACTGCTAGCTAGGATTCTTTTTATTGACAAATCAAATGGCAGCTCTATTCTTTCAGGATTTCTGCTAGAATTTTAAAAGGCTGCAATGAATGCTATTTGTGGGAAGCATGAAGGCAAAAACACAGGTGGGAGCAACAGCCAAAGAAAAAGCATATGGAATATGCTTATCTTTTGAAGAGCAGACCTGTTTACAGGACCCAACAAGGATGCCCATCAACAAGGAATGTAGAATATCCTATATCGCAATAGGAGTTTCACCAAAAAAGTTCTAATTATATGTGGCCTGTGTCCATTTGAGTAACTGATCCTTACCAAATAACTATAATCTTTCATTTGAGCTATTTTCATGTAGCTACAATTTCCAAGTTATTTGTAGATCACATGAAGTAATGCAGTCTTTTTTTCCCATTCTTTTAGATATTGCTAATGTCTTTAATCACTGCCTTTTCCTCCCTTTTACAGTATTCATAGAATGGTATTTTATTGTTTTACAGGATATCACTTTATGAGACTTTGGCCTGAAACATATGGGCAGACTGGGGTGAATTCCAGCCACTGCAGGATAATGGTGCTTGGACTATGATTGCCTCCAGAACATTCGGAAGCTGCCCCAGGGTTGTGCCAAGCCCCCCAAAAATCAGCTGCTTTGTGCTTCTTGCCATGGTCCATTTGGAACCGTGGCAGCAGACACCTTTGGGGCCACGCCTTGTGTTCACCATGGCACCAGGGCAACTGGGCTCGGAGCCGCTTCTGGATGCTTTTCCTTGCCCATCAGTTTTGCCCCTTTGATTCCAGTAAGCCTAGAATCTAACTATTTTATTAAGAAAATACTATATATATTGTATAGATAGATAGATAGATAGATAGATAGATAGATAGATAGATAGATATGATGTACAAACACAACTTCTAGTTATTCTAGCACAAGGGACATCTGTTGTGCTTCTATCTGTCACATGCAAAATTATTCCAAAAATTAGGGGAATTTGTGGTACAACTTGATGATGAAATGTTCAGTAGGAAAATATAATAATATCACTCCCAATGCAAAACATTCAGAATAACCACTAGTTTCTGTTTTGTGAACTTCCCAATGACTTTTATGATATGATTCCTGTTCTTCAAATAAACAGTCACTGATCTATGCAAGTCTAGTCTCTTACTGCATGGCTCATAAGTTCCCTCAGTAGTTAGGGACGCTCAAAACTACATGTTGAAAAATAAATGTCTACAGGGCCACTCTAAACATATTTTTGACACTAGATCACTTCAAAAAGATTGAGAAACAGCACTTTCTTTTGCAAGGAAGACAGAAAAACCAGTAATCCCTAGACTTTAGTCATATTGAACCAATTTCTTACAGCCTGATAGCAAAGCTAAAAAGTCTGTCTCCTTCACTCATATAGCCATGTCAATTGTTGTCATCCCATCCAGCTGTTCCCACTGCATGTGCTTTAGTCATAATGAAGAATATGAGCAAGTTAGGTGGAACAAGGAGAAGCCAACATTGCAGATCTGGAGACTTGCAGCCATGTATCAAAAGTCCTTTCTAATATAAATTCTCTACACTGGCAAATTCAAACTTGTTGGGTACAGCTGCATAGTAACTAAATCTACTAATCAGAGAACTACCTGGACATCATAATACCTGAGAATCACGACAATCACAGCTACATTCACCAGTTACTGTCACAATGAGATGCACTAGCTTCAAGTTATGGAACTGCATATTCAATATGCTAAACCTAATGTTGTTTCAGTCTTTCTAGATTAGTCCCTAAACAATTCAGGATAGAGATAGGAACAATATTCAAAAATATTCCAAAATGTTTTTAAAAAATTAGTGTTACAAAAGAAATGAATCTGGCACTGATGAAACTTTTCAGTTGGAACTTATTCTATGCAAAATTTGCACATGGTTGGCTTTTATATAGAAAACAGTGTAAATTTAGTCATTCACTTTTATGATTGTGGCATTATTGCCATAATTGCAAGTGTGCCTTGAAACCCACCTTTCAGAGGTACTGCAGCTGCTGGTTGCACTGAAACTTACTACCTGGAACAGTCATCTTTCTGCACCCCTGTGTAGAAGATCTCCTCTGATTGTTGAACTTTTAAAGTGGATTTTAGGGGACTGGAATAGAAAATGAATCACATCTCCCATGAAGAATCTGGCCAGCATTTCTCCAAAGGAAACAAGATTTTCTATCCATAAAATAATATTTAGGTTGTTTCCTGTGCATAAAATTATTTAATTTGAAATTATCCTGTACAAACTGTGCATGTGGTTATTTTGTGCAGAAAACAATCTGTCTGCATGAAAATATCACAAGTAAATTTTGCACAGAATAAGTCTCAAACAGTCTTCTAAGAGTATACTTTTCACAGGAGGAAGAGAATTGCTGAATTTACAGACTGAGTCCTTTGAGAAAGAAAATGGAAAATAATTAAATCCCTCCTTCCGAGTTGAATGTTGCCTGTGCTATTGCTGACCAGGAAGTAAAATTTTTCTCTGCAAGCTGAGCCTGCTAATTTGTTCTTTAATTTGTCTGCATAGCAGGAAGTGATTTATCTCGCACATCACTAGAACTGATCCACCTACCATTGCTATCAGAGTGTCAAGGGGGGCTTCTACAAGACAAATATTCAAGAATGAGAATTTTTTTTAGTTTCATCATTAATGTTCCTTATGCATGCAATTCAATAAAATATTCACTGAATTGAACATTATTATTTTTAAAGACAGGAGAAAAAACTGTGGTTTCATGTTTTATGAATTATGATCATTATTAAATCCAGTGTAATTAACTTTAAATAAAATAAACATTAAACAATTTTTTTCTTTTTAAAAACTCCATGAATTTTGGAACAATGGTTGCGTGTGACAAACTACAGCTGCAAACTGTTCTTTCTCAAGCTGTGTTTCCTTAGTGGAATGAAGATTTAGGACACAGGGTGGGGTTAAACTGACATGTGACTGATGAGGTGGAAGTGTGATTGTGAGGGCCATTGAACACTGTGGATTTCCACCATATATCATAATTACAGAAACACCTGTGCTGGATAACTTTTTGCTGATCTGCAGGAAATAGTCATACTGTGTGCAGTGGATAGCAAGAATTTAATCATATACCCATGGTAAAGAGGAGAACACCATGCTGAGCACTTAGAGAGTAGTCTAAAGTGTTCTCTTAAGAGGCTTGTTTGGTTCTTGAATTTATGTTCCTCCCCATAAAACAAATATATTTGCTAGGAAAAAAAATACTTCCTGTGCAACGGTATTGAACATCAAGAAATATGTGGGAATCATTTCCAACGTTTACTCAAACTGATGTCCTCTAGATGTTTTAGATTAGCTATCTCATTAATTGCATCCAGCAATCAATGAGGAAAATGGGAACTGTAGTCAAAAACATCTGAAGGGCAGATGTTGTTATTATGAGTCTGATCTACAACCAACTTTCCAATAATGGGTGGAAGCAGTGGGAAGAATAAAGTACATGAATTTTTGTTCATGTAGGCTGAAAACTTGTGGCAATTAGACATGCATTTCCTATTTATTTAAATGTCATT
This sequence comes from Sceloporus undulatus, assembly GCF_019175285.1. Lineage (NCBI taxonomy): Eukaryota > Metazoa > Chordata > Lepidosauria > Squamata > Phrynosomatidae > Sceloporus > Sceloporus undulatus. Next base: position 132,133,690 of record NC_056526.1, on the reverse strand, counting down.
TTTACACCTGTTTCATAGACATGGGATTATTGCCTCTTGGAGGAAGAAAATTATAAGGAAGCAGAAGCATATACACTAATTGGACTTCTTGAAACTTGCTTGCATTATTGTAAACTTCAGGATACTTTTGGAAGAAAAAGAAATCATTAATAGAGTCACATTATTGGAATTCTGGTCAGCAGCTGCTTTATTTTTGTTGTTATGCTCTAGAAGTAACCACATTTGGTACTATTACAGTTGCAGAAAAGTACACTGATTGATAGTTCCCTGATTGTGATTTTACAATTTAAACACCTAATTCGCTCAAAATGGGTTTATAGGCTTAAGTTAAATTACTTTCTCCCCCTCTTCCTGGTGGCAGTAATCCAATGTATTTTGCAACCAAGTCTCAATAAAAACTCAGAACACAACTCACCCATATGGCACATTTCACACAGTGTTAACCTCATTAGTACTACAGGAAAGAGTCTAAGAGCGGACCCAGTTTCAGCATTCTGTTTCAGTACTGTTACTTAAACAAACTAGTGTGAGAAGGAGATTAAAAGCATATTCATAAATAAATATGTTGTTAAATTGCATTACCCCCACTGATTCTTCTTTTTAAACAAACTTCTAGCTTTCTGTTTTTTTTTGTCTCAACAATTTTAACTGATGATTGCTTATTAATGTGAGAAAACCTAGTAACCAAGGAACTCATGGCTTCGCTGTCCAAAATATACATATTAATTATGGGGAAAGGGGCTGTTGCTATTGTTCTTAAAACTTATAATAAAATATTTCCATGGCAATTATTTCCACGAATAGACCCAGAGTAAAGCAGGATAAATTTTGTGATTTTTGTACAATTTTGTACAAATTACACAAATGGTATAAATTGTGCAAAGTACAATAGATATTGTCTTTGAAAAATTAAAAATAATAAACATTAAAATGACACTTTAAAAATTATATAAGCATGAAATGGATTGTTTATGTCATTCCCCCCCCCCCCCGTCAGCCATACCTTCTGTGCTAGCATTATAGGTATGCTTTCCTTCACAAATGACAAAAACATTGGCTAGAATGCTATATGACATTTAGGCATGCATAACCTTGAGTTACGCCCTCCTGACTGTTATGTATTCACAGTCCCTATGTATCCTCTAGTTTACGGGCTATCTAGGGGCCATGAAAGTCCCCCAATCCACACATACCAGTCAGCAGCCACTGTGATTGAAAGGGGGGGGGGAATGTGGGTTCAATCTTTGTTGTTCACATGCATTTCCAATGCACTCGAGTAAGTTTGGGAGGGAAGGCTGCCAAAAAACCCCACTTAACCCAGGATAATCAATCTCAGGTTTTCCTAAGAGATTCATATTGTCAGCTGTGTGAATAACCAATGCAAATAGGCATAGGATAAACCAGGATAAAACTCTGCATACCTTGAACCTGTTTCCCATAAATCCGCATGGTCGACTCCATCTTTATTCACAGTGCTGACACGTGTGCACAACAGAACTCGCAGAGATACACATAGATGCAGTTCCAATTTTAAAAATAGTGCAAATAACAAAACTAGAATGCTTGAGTGAGAATATTTACATAGTTGTGCTTAAAAAATGCCTGAATAACCCCAGAGTCTGTTCCTATCACTCAGAAAGCAGCTGGCTGCTGTACCCACCCAACTCATGTGAGTGATCTTTAGCATGAGGATTTCTTATGGGAGGGGGTGGAAATGGCAGCTCCAGACCCCCATCAATCACAGTGGCTGCTGCCTGGTAAGTCAGGTTGGGGTTGAGCCACAATGCACTGTCTTAACCCTATAACTATTGTGTTTATTCATATGTAAAAATCATACAAGGTTCCAGACTTTTTGGAGGAGGTTCAGAGACATTTTGAGCAAATTTTAGTAGCTTTGACAAAGGAAAAAATGCTCACTCTTTCATTCTTGCGTTGTAGGCAAGAAAAACTCAACAAATTGTCTCTGCATATTTAGACAGTGTAATGATTGAGGTGGAGGAGTTTATCAGGATTTCTTCATATTTCTAGTGTTAGTTTTCAGATGCTAAAAAGTTTATGTTAACTAGCCCTTTCAAAATATTAATAATGCAGGTAATTTTCTGATATTCCACTTCACCCTGATTTCACTTCTATTATATGTAACTGTGCATATATACCTGAGGAATGAATATTACATCTCCAGTATATGAGAAAAGTGGTTGATAAAATAAACTAGTTTTAAGGTTGTCACTACTTTTTTTCATAAGAAAATTTAAAGTGTCATCATGAATGAGATGTCAAGAAAAGTATAGATTAATCATAATAGATTAATTATTATGTCATTAATTTGCATAAAGATGCAATATTGGCATTTTTATTATATATTTCTTTTCTAATTCTATACAGGAGCTATACACTAAGTCTCTATATTAATTAAATAATGCATCACAACTCCAAGATCTCATTCTTGGTCACCTTCTGCTAGCTGAACTTCCATCATGGTGAAGTTGTGCATTATATGTGGAGGTGGGGGGAAATTGCCCCCATATCCATCATGTTATGATTCTTTACACCAAATTTCATTTTGCACTCAGTCATAGAGGAACAGAAACATGGAGTTGGAAGAGACCTCATGGGCCATTGAGTTCATGCTCCTACTCAGTGCAAGATGTCCATCTAAAGCATCCCCAGCAAGTAGGTGTCTGGCCCTTTTTTAAAGGGTATCCAGAGAAAAAGACTCCTTAAAGGTCAATCCCTCTGTTTGGAGAGATCTTTTAACCTCACGACTCAGCTTCTGCAATGCGCTCTACATGGAGCTACCCTTGTGCTTAGTCTGGAAACTTGTTAGTTCAGAACATGGCAGCCAGGTTGGTCACTGGAAAAATTAGGAGTGACCATATAACACCTATCCTAAAATCATTCCACTGGCTGTCCATTGGTTTCCAGGTGCAGTACAAGGTGCTGGTTATGATCTTTGAAGCCCTACATGGCTTGAGTCCAACCTACTCATGGGATCACCTCCTTCCGTATAATCCACCCCATGCCATCAGGTCCTCCAGAAAGAATTTGTTATAACCAGCGAAGACCAGAACAACTATGATGACCCAGAGGACTTTCTCTGCAACCGCTTCCTAACTATGGAACAACCTGTCGGACAAGATCCATCACATTACAAGCTTGGACAGCTTTAAGAAATATGGCAAGACAGACCTCTTCCGACAGGCCTTTCCAGAATAGTTTTCAGCCACCTATTGAATTGATCATTAAATTGACTATTGTATATTCTATCCCATTGATTATTTTGTACCCCATCTTTTCCAGTTTTAGTTGTTTTAATTAATTTTTTAGTATGAATCTTTTTAATGTATCTGTGATTTAATCATCATTTTAAGGGGGAGGGTGGAATTGGGATTATCATTTATTGTTATTTTATTATGTATTTGATTGTTTTACTGTAAGCCACCTTGGTCCTAGTTTAATAATAGTTCATTATTTATTTGTTTATTATTTGTTTGTTTGTTTACTAAATATCAAATGTGTCTGTATCACTATCCACCCCCACCACCACCATCCCCAAAAAACCAGGTTATTTGTAAACAAGTTTAAAAGCCCTAGTCCCAATAGAGATCCACTAGGGAATTTCAATCATCCTAGGAGAACCTGCAGTAACCTACAGCTGCAAACTCCAATAATATTTTTACACCAGAACTATTATTTTATGAAGTGCAAGTTTGACAGTGGTAAGGAACACAGTCAATGTTAGTTACAACAGAGGCAATGCTTATCGGAGCCCATTGGCTCAGCAAGAAGGTTTTGCTGGCCTCTCATTGGAGAGACCAGTTGTTTCAAACAAAACACTGTGCTTTTGCGGGCCATTGGACAGGGAGGAGAGGAGCTAAGCCTATTTAAGGCTCTCCCGCCCTTGGCCTCCCTGTCAGTTTGAAAGAGCTGGCCCACCCTCCCACCTCGACAACAGTGTAAGATTCGTTCTGGTTGCTTCGGGGCCAGGTAGGAATTTTTGCCCATGTTTTCCCAAGGGTTTTTTGCCTACCCTACACTGCTGGATGAGGAATTGGATGATTGGCTTTGGGTGTGGCCATAAATAGGCCTCATGCATAGGCGGGGGGAGACAGTCGGTTCGGTGAGCACCTCAGCACCCTCCTAAAGGGTGAAGGTGGGTCTCTGGAATGGAGGTTTATGTTTTGAGACTAAACACGAAGGGAAAGAGACTTGCCTTGAGATTCAAACTCTCACTTAAGTCTTGAGAGTTAAGTGGGGATGTCTTGGGTTGGCCTTCCAGATGAGGGCTGGCCAGGGAGCAACCCAAATTATGGATTGCTCTTGGGGCTCAGGTGTTTTCGCCCTTTTTCGAAGCTGGGGAATTGGTCTTGGAGCAGACCATCCGCCAGCTGTTCCTACACAAGGTTCTCCCCCCTGGGCTTGCAGTTCTCAAGAAATAAAGTTAAATAAGTTGAATTTTAAAAAAGTTGCCCATTTTATAACCCAGTTCTCTGTGTCTGGTCTCATTATTTAATGAGTTGGTCAGCAAAAGGCCAGAGCACAGACACTGAGTAAAATTATCATCCAACACGTGGGTAATTGAAAGCGGTCCTGTAGAACTACACTTTAAAAAGTATTGGCTCCAATATGGGTGAAACAGATATTGGTCCTGTACAAAAAGAAAAGTGGAATATAAATTAATTAATTAAATAAAACAATGTTATTGACAGAAGAAAATGTTGTCATTAATGTTTTAGAATTCCTTAAAAGTATCCATCACTTCTCTAACTAAAACATTATATTCCTTTTCATAGGCTAGACTTTATTAAGTGACTATTAAATCTTGAACATGTAACATGCCTCTAGGGTCCACAGGGCTGTTTGAAGCAGCCCCAGGTTAATTCTCACAGCAGCCAAGTTCATTTTCTCATGGAAGTGACTACACATCTCTGTAGGCGAAGGGGGAGAGTGAGCATCAACCTGTTCATTCTGTCTCCATCAGAGACTGTGACTGTGCCATGTTATTGGGATTTCACTGAAGTAGAATTCAGATGAGGTTTTTCTTATGATCAATAAAAAGTTATTAATGGTTTCTGAATCAGGGCTTTATTACAGACAAGAATTCTCCTGGGGATTGTGTTGATATCATTACCCTTTGGAGAGTTATGAGTCAGTGGCAGCTTCATCACACGAAAGGCTGCCTCTGTGGCTTTACTTTTCTTTTTTTCCCTGTGGGCCCAGTGAATGAAACACAGAAGTCGTTTTCTGTAATAGTCTTGTTAGGCAAAGTCCACTGGCATTTCAGTAAATCAAGCTCCTAACAAATTAGCCTGAAATATTTGCAAGTCTCTTGCTGGATAGATGTTTTCATCTGAGGCAGAAAGTTTGATAGCAATATGTTAACGGGCCAGAAATTGATCTGCAGTCTGTCTTGCTATCTTAACAGTTCTGCTAATGGCTAAAAGGTTATACATTATGGTCCCAGTTTTAACATGCATTCTGTTGTGAGTTAAATAGGCAAGCAAGCAAACAAAACATTTTAAAACATAAAAGAAGACATCTGTTAACTCTTTCTTTTGTAGTTCAAAGAAGCTCCAAATATTAAAGTCTACATTTTGCATGCAGAAAGTCCCAGATTTGATACCTGCCATCTCCAGGAAGAACTGGAAATGACTTCTATCAGAAACCCTGGAGAGCCACTGTCAAACAGTGTAGACAAAACCAATCTAGATGTATTGTCAAAAAAATGCTGAAGCTTCCAATATTTGACAAACAAAAATATGTGCCTTGATTTCATCCCCAATGGAATATGTGAATGAATTGTTTTTTTCCCCCCCAAAATGTTCACTGGTTCATGTATTTCCTCCCCAGAATATATTTTTCACACTGTATGACTTATCACATTTGGGTGCTGTAAATCTATATTTTCATTGCCATTTGTTGTCATTTCCAAAGTATTAAAACTTACAGCATTTCAAACAGAAGAAAGCTGAAGAAGGGATCTAGTTGCTAATTGAGGACCTGTGTAGACGGGCAGCATGCAGCTGCCCCTGTACTGGGCGGATCAGGGCCGTGGCCAACACATGCCATGACCCTGGTCCAGCCTCCAGAGAGCACAAAAAGGATCCATAGAAAGCGGCTCCTTTGTGCACCCTTGGGGTGTCATAACTGCAGCAGCGCAGCTTTATGACACCCCTTCGGTGTTGCATCATATGGATACAGCACCAGAGAGGCATCATTATAGCATGTGTCGTGTGGACCGGTGCATGCCAAGATGGCACCCTGGGGTTGGGATTAGGACACGCAGTGTGCAGATGCTGCAGCCTAACTCTGCCCACAGGCTGGCCTTTCTGTACATGCCCTGAGTCACTGAGCTAGAGACCAAAAAAGTATGATTGGCAAGTAGACTCCAGTATTGTTTTCTAGCTGAAAGGAATTGACAACTTAGTAGTCAACAAAAGAAAGTATGTTGCAGGAGAGGTAAAAGCAAATCTGTCTCCATTAGAGAATGAAACTGTGCTGTGTTACTGGGATTTCACAATAACACAGTAACACGGAGGTGTTTTTGGAAGTAAGAGTTCAGATTTATTCGGCATGGGGGCATGTTTTGGGACAGGCTGTGCCAGTACAAAAGAGAGATGCTACACTTGAAGTGTAGCAGAATTAGACTGCTGGCAATAAGGATAAAAATGATTGCAAGATGAAGTCTTAAGATAACTTTTGGGGTGAAAGTCAGCAGGACCTGGGGAGCATGTAATTCAGATGATGGTGTAAATGTTAAGTCACCTAAAGGGGATAGGGTAGGATTTAGCAATAAGCATGCAGAAAGACGTGAGAGCTGTTCAAATAATTTGCTGCAAAACTGCACACATTTGTGAGAGAAACAATCTAAGAAGGCTTTATATGCTAATACTAGAAGCCCCCCAGACCCCCCCCCCCAAGCCATTTTGTACTTTAGAGAAATGGATATAGTTACAAAGTCACTTCAGATGGGATAAGTATTATATTAACAGTGGCTAATTGTATATGACTCTTCTTACCTTCATAGGTTGAATTCATACAGTGCATGCACACATGCAAACAAGGCAGTAGCCATTTCCACCCATTCCTGACATTAGCAGCACTTTATTCTTTGCAAGATAAAGAAGTAAAATTAAGTTTAATTCCACTATAGTCACTTTCCTCTGTACCTATGATTCCCATGCTGTGAATGTGGGAGTTTTCACCACCCACATTCATCATGATGTCATAGTGGTGTGAGTATCAGCTTATTTGCCAACTCCTGCTCTCATATGTCCTCCCATCTAATGACTTCTGGTTGTCTTGCACAAAGGGACTGTATCCATTGTTGCAATGGATTTCCTTGTAGTCATTGCAGAAGTCTAGTGGAATGGAGCAAGTTAAACATATCACACAACACAGAAATGGGCAACACACACCATGGATCAATTGCCACCTGCATTCTGGACTTGTAGTGATCTGCACCACTTTGCAATGTCCACAGACAATTCTCATCCTTACCACAGTGGCCCAACTATGTAAAATATAAAATATAATGTATTAGAATAAAAACTGTTAAAATTTGGGGTAGCCCATCATTAAAAACCCAGTCCTTCTCAACTTAATAGGCCTGCCTGCACAGGAAAGTCTTTACCTGGCATCAGAAGGATAGTAAGGAGGGAGAGAGTTCCAAAGCTTGGGAGCAGCCACAGAGAAAACCCTCTCTCTTGTTCCCACCAAACGCACCTGAGAGGGTGGTGGGAGCCTCTCCAGATGGTCTCAGTACTCTGGTGAGCTCGTATAGGGGGATATGGTCCTTCAAACAGCCTGGACCCAAGCTGTATATGGTTTTATAGGTCAAAACCAGCACTTTGAATTTCAGTTTCTTCCTTTTCACATGATCAAAGTCATGACAGAAGGAGCATGGCTAGTGTGCTCCTTCCTCACATGTTTACTTAACTGTTTCATTGAATGCCTAAATAGGGATGGATGGAAATTGATTAAACGGGAAGAGGAAGAGAGAGACTGTTTTTGTTTTGTTTTTGTTTTTTGTTAAGGCAAATTATTACACTAAACTTTCTAGATTTGTTACAGCTACAGAATAAGTAAAGCAAATGTACAAAAGTTCAGAACTGTATACAAAGCACAAAATCTCTCATTTCACCACCATCCCCTTTTTGGGGGAATGGCTGAACAATGATAGCAAATGTAGTCTACCATCTTAATTACTAACTATACAGCACATCTTAGCCCTTGGCTTTGCCTCAGGAAAAAAATAACTTCACAATTAAATCTATCTAAAAAATTATATTTTCTGATTATTACTGCCTACATATATTTTTATAGCAATGAATCCAAGATCAGAACAAGGTTAATGCACTTTATGTTTAAAGTTGCTCTGCAAGTGATTGCAATATGGAAAATTCTTAAGTTCTGAGATTTGAATCTTTGTATTGGGACATTTTCCCTAGAAATATGCTGTAATGTTGGCCAATTTGACAGACCAGTTAGCTGCTAATAATAGCTTCTCATCATTTTGTTCACAGCTATTTTAACTGGATGAATTCATCCTTTGATTATTTTTACCATGGTATATGTTAGATCCTTCTGAAAGGCTGATGTATATAAAGAAAAGAAAGCTCGATTTAAAGCAACGTTTTAGTAAACTCTCCCCACAACTTACCCACATTCAAGCTGCATATTTTAGTTTTGCTTGGGTGCTTCCATTTCATCCATAAAGTATGCATTGTTCAGATCATGCACTTCATTGTTGCATGATTGTGTAACTTAAGATTCTTGAAATTTCAAAAACATCTATGTTCATTTCAATGTTAGATGGATCATAACATTTCAGGGCATCAAGATGCATTTGTTAACTTCTGTAGAGGTGGAGCTTTCTTTTGCTGGCATGTCAAAGTACAGGAACATTCAAATAATTAAAAGATTGCAAACAACAGTCAGGTAATTATTTTCCTCAATATTCATGAACCAGTTTTATTTCCCTGCTTACTTACTTAGGGGCCATTCAGACTACCTTTTGTACTGAATTGTAACCTGGATTAAAAGTCGGAAGTTCCCATTGGTACCAGTTTAAAAACATCAGAATTAGAGTCTTTCACACCCAATCCAGGGCAAATCCCCCTTAGAGCGGTTTTTCCGAAAGTGGATTATTTCCTGTGTCTTTAGAAAAACCCATTTCTCCCCTGCTGCCGGCAAATGTGAGCTTGGCCCCGGTCATGATCAAGTCATGTTCAGGGGAGGGATTTAGGTCAGAGGGAGGACAGAGGGCAGAACATGCCTCCCCTTTCGCAGGCAGCCTCTCTCTCTCTCTCTCTCTCTCTCTCTCTCTCTTTGTAATTTTATTTTTGACAGATTATGTGAATGCTTGTTCTACAGGCTGATACATACTGATAGAATATGTCTGCTTGTGCTACATTTCCCTTTTGTTTGCTTGTTGCCAGCACGGCACCTCACTTTGCAAGTGGAGTTTTTTAAATTGTGTGTGTGTGTGTGTGTGTGTGTGTGACAGAATATGTGAATGCTTGTGTTTCCTTTTTTGGCAAATTGATACAATGTGTGAATGCTTTTGCTACATATGTATATGTGTATGTAAGGCATTCTGGGGTGGCAATCAGGGAAAAGCAAAAAAAAGAAGATGCAGAGATGGCATTCTGAGGAGAGGTTTATTATTATTATTATTATTATTATTATTATTATTATTATTATTATTATGACAGATTGTGTGCATGCTTTGGGCTGGAAGGGAAGGGAAGAGGCTGGCATGGGGGGAGGCAAGGGCTTTGCAGGTGACACTGGGCTGGAAGGGAAGGGAAGGGAAGAGGTTCCAAAGAGGAGGAAATGCTGGGCTTGCAGCAAAGTGGAAGGTAGAGGTTGGCATTCAGAGGGAAGGCTGTGGAAACCCATGACTTTGGGGAGTCACACATTGCGCAATGGCAGTTAAAGTCGTGTTAAACTGGACTATTTCTGCAATGTGGATGTAGTCACAGTCTTCTGTTGTAGTTGGTCTGCTGTTTTTTCTGAGCAGAGGATTCTTGCCACTCAAATGAAAAGGCCTTTTGCAATTATTTCATCTTTTTTAATTCACATATTTTCTCAAGGGAAAGAGAGAAAGGGGGAGAGGGAGGGAGAGACAACAGGTGGAAAATGTGGGCTGCGTCTGCACAATATAAATAATCCACTTTGACACCACTCTACTGCCACAGCTCAGTGCTATGAAATTCTGGGATTTGTAGTTTTGTGAGACATTTAGCCTTCTCTGTCAGAGAGCTCTGGAGCCACAATGAACTACAGTTTGATCCATGACAGTTAAGTGATGTCAACCTGGGTTATTTCTGTAGTGCGGATGCAGCCGTAAGTAGGCTGAAAACTGCAGATGTCTTCTAGACTTCCCCTAAACTTTCATGAATGAAACCTACTTGCATAGTAAAAGCTTGGCCTGCAAGAATCGTTAGTCTATTTCTTCCTTCTGACAGTACTATAATGATCACATTATAATACTTCTCAGTGATAGAAACAAATGCGGACAAGTCCTGCACTGTGTTTGCATGTAGCCTTGGTAAGAAAATTCCCAAATTGCTCAAGTGCTTGACTCTAGCTACAGTGTTATTGTGAAAAACATGGACATTTTGACAGATACAGTATATATGCCTGCCTTGGGAGGACTTTATTATGAACCTAAAACTGTCATAATCCCTTGTTTTGTGCCTCTAGAGATACATAAGCTGGTCTTTTCTACGTGTTTATTTGTGTTTCATACAATTATCACTTCTTGCTTTTAGCTGTTGTGGGTATTTCCCAGCTGATTACACTTACTCCTTAATTTCTTTACTCCTCATTCTCTCTTCTCACCTTTGCTTTTATCCTCTCTGCCTGCATTTTGTTCATTCCCCACAGTCTTCTATTATCTACTATAGTTACTCTGCTTTTTTTATGAATCCTACAGCCAGCCCCCAGGCATAAACATCCCATTTCCCTTATTTCTATGCATAATTTGTACTTTACAAATAGTCAGCTTCTCATGTTCCCCCACATGAATAAAAGTCTAACTGTTTTGATAAATACAAAGTGTATCTCTTTGCTTGTCAAGTGCCTTGAAAACAATAACCACCGTCCCCTAGAACTCTTATCAATGTCAGGGAGAGTTACGCGAGTGCTGTAAAAGAAGTATATATTTCTCTACTGTTATTCCTATTTTAATGTTTCATGTGTTGCACTAAATTCTGCTTGGCTAGCTGGAGATATATTAAAACCATTACCTCAACATTTCATTCAAACCGAAATGGTTCATGATGGCTGTGTTGTCTCTAATAGATGCTGCCGTAATGTGGACGTTAACATTATTTTTGTTGACCTAAGTACAATTACTAATATTTATAACAATGAAGGCAAACATTAGGTTTTATTACGAAGATGTATGTTTGCAAATGTTGTCAGGCAAGATAGCAAAATAAACTCTTATAGCTTTTAAACCAATTTGTATTAGTGCCAGCTCCTCCCTGCCATGTTTGAAGATGGAGAGCTCTTGGACTACTGCCTAGTTTAAAAGAAAATCTTCATGTATATAGCAGATTCCCCAGAGAGAAAATGTATGGAAAAAGCCCAGCATTGGAGGTGTGTTTTTTCAGAGGAGAAAATATAGCTCAAGAAGACAAAAGTAGTGTGCAAGCTTCTTACCAGCCAACAGTATCACATACTGAAAGGAAACTAAGGCTTCTGTGCAGATGCTTGATAACCTTGCCAAAAAGCCATATGTTGCTTCTGGAAGAATATTTACACAGCTTGGCATTTGGATCCTAAAGTTGTTGTACATCCGGGAATGAGAAAAATGGTTTGTGAATAACCAAAGACCACATTAGCAGTGGTAGCTTTTTAAAAGGCAGCTTAAGGAGCCTAGACATACAATATCTATTTACTTAATACACGTTTTTTCTCAAGTTTAAGAGAAAAAGCATACACTAAAAATAAAACAAATAAGATTACAAGGAGGCATTAACCTGGTTGAATATGTCAAATCTATTGTATCATGTTTGTACCAGAGTGAGTCCTACCATGAGACAGAGGGTGTATTTACATTGTAGAAATAATGCAGTTTGGACTTTTGGTGGAGACAGCAGGGCAATCAGTCGCTTGGGTTGATGTTTGTCCAAGTGACTACCCAAACAGGACTGTTTTGGGGGGGCTCTCCCAAAATAACTGGACTCAAAGAAGAGGATCGGGAACGGGGCTTTAGCCTTCTCTGACTTAAAGAGTACCGTTGCCTCACAACATATCATAGGATTCTGTAGGATGGAAGCATGGCAGTTAAAATGGTGTCAAACTGCATTATTTTCACGTACAGGTGCACCCAGAGTGTCGTACCTACATCATACAGCAGATGTTGGTGGGTGTGAAAGGTCAGAAAATTATTTGTTGATTTGTGACTGCAATATTACTCCCAAGGAGAGTGAGACATGTTTGCAGTGTTTTCTCTTTCATCTGTCCATGTTTAGCTGACTTTGAGTACTAAATATCTTGATTTTTAGGTGGGCAAGAGCATTTTCTGTCTGCAGCAGTAGTATGTTTGAGCTTGGCCTTTTGCTTGTTCAGATCGTTTTGCTTGAGAATGAATGGTCAATGTACTTTTGGCTTACTAATACTTGCAGAACTGTTGAGAAGTGGCACTAAGGTTAGGATTGTTGATGGAGCCCACCACTAACTTCAGCAAAAGCATTCATAGCCATTTTTGGCAATGCTGAGATGACAGCATTTATTTTGTAAAGGACAGTGGGGCTTTCTAAACAGCCCTTTGGGACGTCCGGAGGACGTCCCATTTTAAAAAAGGGGCGTCTCTTTTAGACGCCCCATGTCCTAGTACGGACTCCGTCCGTACAAGATGGCGCCGGCCATTCTACATGGCCGGTGCCATCTTTGCGTATCGGACGCTTAGCGTCCATACGCGTCGCGCCGCTGCTGACGTAGCGAGTGCGCCCCTGGCGCCTCGCTACGTCGCAAACGCGACGAAAAAAGAAGCTCCATTTTGGAGCTTCTTTTTTCGGTCCGCGCGGGAGTCGGGCCGTCTGAAGGCTCCGGCTCCCCCGCGGACCTACTGGCGGCGGCGCCAGACCGCTGCAAAGCGGCGGTCTGTACCCCGCCTTTATGTTTTTTTAGTGTCTGGACTGCTGAAGTCTCTGGACCTAGAGATTTTAGCCCTCCTGTGTTCCATATCTCCTTAGTTCTGAATATTTGCAGAATAAAAAAAGCTATCTCACACTGAACTACTTGTAGGAACAGAAGGAATACAAAGACATTCTAGTGGAGAGGACCAAAGTGGTGGTGACTAATTGCAATCTAATCCCAACGTGTCATTGATATTGGATGCCTGCATTAACAGACAATAGGTAGAACTCTTTTAAATGTGTACAACAGACACAGAGGTGGTGCACGACAACAGAATCTGTCATTCATGTGTTTGTATGCATGACCGCTATGTGTACCAATGTACTGTTTCTCCCATGTCTTATCTCCTTGATAGTCACTATGCTCCTTTTGCTATCAACTTAATTATATCAGCATAGCGCACCAACAATATCCCAACCTTGCCAACCTAAAAGTAAAAGGTAGAAAGTTTTGTCTCTAGTTGTTATTGCCTTAGTTCAAGTCAGGATGGCCCCTGGGATGCTACCAAAATTTCAAAACAGAGGATCATAGTGTCTCTCTAACTCTGTGTCTTCAGGGTTTTGAAAAAGACAATTCCAAATAATGGTAAGTGTAGAATTTAGCTTGGGGCAAGATCCTAAATTCCCAGTTGGATCTTATAGGATTCATGGCCATAGGAATGAAGAGTGCTAGGTCAAGGAATACATCTAAAAGTGGTTTGATCACAGTTGCACCAGCAGATTTTGCTTTGACTAACATGAAACCTGTATGTGATTTTCAGGTAGAACTGAACTCTGTGGAGCCATGCTATGAAGAAAAGAAAACTGTGCTTGTTGCACAGCATTTTGAAAAGCTCCTACATTGTTTCTATTTCCAGCCACAACAATACTACATGTAAGGTTAGGAATGTGAGCATGACTAAGGATGAAGACAGCAAATTGAGGTTAAGGGTTTGCATGAAGAATCAAATGGAAGAAAGAGAGAGAAAGAGGGAAAAGGGGAGACATTCCCATTCTGTTATTTATAGATGGATTGAGACACAATATGAAAAGTTAATTTTAAAAAAAATATCATCTCTAACAGTAAAGTTTTTTTTTATCCAAAGGACAAAGATAATTTCCAGTTATTTTATAAAGCTGGAGGTAAGTGCATAGTTTAAAAATAAATCTCCAAAGTCAACAGTCATGCTGTTGTATGAACATACAATAGTCCTAGAGATTTTATCTGATGTCTCCACCCTTCATTATGTACAACTTCCATGCATTCAAAATGCTATGTGCCTGGGATTTATGTACACATATCCCAACACAGTTTTATACCCAGATTTTTTTTTTTTGTCCATGTATTGCAAAACATGGTTACCTTGAAAAATAATCAGTTGGGGGACTTTTTTCTTTTCCTTTCCCCTTTTTCTCCCATCTTTCTTTTAAGAGTAGAGAGACAGATCTCAGACTAACCTTCCTATATTTATTATAAGGTCTGAAAGAGTCCAGTGCATACAACAGTATGTGCAGGATGTCATTTCAATGCTATATAGAACTTTTCTAGTGGCGCATGAAAGCAAACTGAAGTTTAAACTACCACTGTGCACAAACAGTATTTCATTTTCCCAGTGATATGATGGCCTAAATCCATAGGCTAGTCTCAACTACAGCAGATTCATCAGAGGAATGTATTTACATAAAGATTTATTGATTTAATAGGTCTACTCTAGATGAAACTAGAAACTGAGTTTATGCTGATGATGTTATGCATCACACACTATTCCAACCAGTAAGATATTCCAAGGAGCAACACTACTATTTGACTTGTAATTTTTGTAATAGTTGGCTTATTTAAAAATAGGAGAAGAAGAGAAAAACTGGAGAACAGTCAGAATCCACAGGGGGTGAAAGAGGGAAATCTCTACAGGTACTAAATGGGTGGCTGTTTTTATTTTGGAAAAAGCCAAATGTGTTTCAGCCATGTGTGTTTGTGCCTTTTTAATGAGTGATACGAAATCTAACTGTGGAAAGTTCTGGAACTGGGAATTTCATTTCACTTGCAGGACAGAACTTCATGAATTTAGATTTGATATAACCTGTAAGAAGGCCATAGAAATATATATATAGGCTGAAACACATGGGTGTTTTCCAAAAAAAGAGCCATTCACTAAGCATTTGGAGACATGTCTCCTTTATTTAGAAATGTACATCTAGAAGACTGTCATATGATCTAGAAGCCCTTCACATTCTCCACACCACGTGTTTGTTGTTGTATGCCTTCAAGTTGTTTCCATCTTATAGTGGCCATAAGGCAAGGGTTTTCTTGGCAAGATTTGTTCAGGGGGTTGCCTTTCACTTTCTTTGTGGCTGAGATAGTGTTACCTGCTTAAAGTCACCCAGTGGGGATTTGAGCAGGGATTTGAACCCTGATCTCCAGTCGTGGTCTAGCTCTCAAAGCACTACACCACTCTTGTGCTCTCTGCATCACTTCTGCTATTCCCTCATATCATCATCGTAAACAGTTGAAGTTTCAAGCCTAAAACTACATTTAAAGCATTGTAAAGTTACCCAAAGCAACTCTTTTGTCTTATACTGTATATCAAATAATCTAAAATACCCTGGAACTTTCAGAGAGTTCTACAGTTTAGCTTCTCCCTGCTGGTAGTTCTTCCTCAAGAAATAAAGAGGAGAAAAAGCTCTGATAAAACCTGCTCACTTGTTCTGTTTAATTTTTTTTCATAGAAACAGTTTTGTCCAAATGCCTTTTCATTGTGCTGGATAAAGTCATCCCTGCTATGAAGCCAAGAGGTCATACAATGACCACAAAAAGAGGCGTATTTTGTAATTCAAGATATAGAGAGCATCTTGCTTGATACTATGTAGGGACAATGAACTTTTAGCAAAAAATGGAAAATCTTACCGCAAAACTATACATTAGGTACAGTAGCTCAATGGCCCTTTCTTCTTTCAGAGGAAATAAGTTACATTAAAAGAGCAGCAGGGAAATTAATCTTAATCCTTCCTTCTTCTATTCTTACTTTACTCCAGTTCACCCCTTTCCAGGTACTTCTCTGAGAAGTTTTCAAGCATGTGTTTGTATCTCCAGTGACAGATCTGAAATGCCATTACTGGGAATGCCATTTGAGAGGTATGATCTGCAAAGAAAATTGCCCATCTGGAAATCTACAGTTAGTTCCAGAAGAAATCTATTTACTAATTTTACATTTGCTATAATTTACTACTGATTACCTGTTTGTGCTTTAATGCAAAGTTACTCTGGACAAGCATCTCTGTTTTCCCATTTTGTCTGTATTTTGAATCTCTCTCTCTCTCTCTCTCTCTCTCTCTCTCTCTCTCACACACACACACACACACACACACATTCTTCTCCATGTGTAGATATATGCCAATGTGCATTTGCTAATTGCATAAATAGTAATTATATTGACAGTGTGCATAAGAACCTTGAACCATAATCTACATATTTTATTCATAACACATGTTCGTCTTTTTTATTTTTTTTCTCTTGACCCTCATTGACTTACCTTTTCATAATCAAGCTCTTACCTCCTTTTAAAATCCACTTTAACTCTGATTATTACTTTTATTTTATTTTATTTTATTTTTGCATTGCCAGACTGCTTTGCTTTCTTATCAGAGTCAGACCAATTATCTTGCCTTCTTCAACTCTGGTTGCTACCAATTTATTTTTGTCTAGAACTGAACCTGAACATGATAATATATGTGTTTGCCATTTGATTGCAGATTGTCAAGAAACTGAAATTGACAGATTTGCATCCCTAAAGCATTTTAAAGTGTGAAGCAATGCACATACTTGGGAAAAGATAGTTGAATGTTTCATACAATACATACAGATTTCTCAAGCATTCCTTCAATGCTTCTTTTTTATATTTCATTTGTCACAGTTCCCCCCAAAGAATCTTGGGAATCATTGACATGGTGAAGACGTCACACATTGCCACTTTAAGGGGAAGCACAGACATGCTGGCAAGACGTAATTATAGGCCTTTTGGGTGGAAGAGAAAGTAATATCCTGAGTTCTGAGATGAATCTACTAAGAACAGTTGAGGTCCCCATCACTTTCTCAGAGTCCAGGATGGTCCTGGATCTATTTCACTTAATGTATTGACTAGAATCCTACTAGTGTACATAAAAAAAATTTATGTACAGCGCTGTGTAAACTTACAGCGCTTTATAAATAAAGGTTAATAATAGTAATAATAGTGTCTTGTGCATGCACCCTATAAAGCCTGCTGGGCATTTTTTGTCTGTGGAATATTCACATTCAGTTTGAAAAAAAGGATTGGCACCTGTGGTACCATTGTGCATTCTGATGTGCATATGTATGTGCAGGGAAGTGCATAGATTCACTTACACACATCCATTAATGTTCATGGAGGCAAACTGGATGTGCATGAGAATTTTGTTGTACACTCAGTTGCACATTTTAGTGTGTGTTGCTTTTCAAAGGCCAGAGAGTGACCATAAGGCCAAATTAAGGTAAAGCCATGCTGAAGAAAATGTATCCTGAACTAGAGAAAATTTTAGAAGCTGCAGAGTTATTTAAGCTGTTTGTAATTTCAAGGAATAGTAAATCAAACATTTATGGAGCACTGTGACCCTAGTAGAAACTAACCAGCACTTTATACTAATAACAATAATAATCTGAAATTAAAAGGAAAGCTTCAATATGAATAGTTTTCATTTAAGTGCTTGATTAATGACTTTTTTAAAAAAAATTAATAAAATTTGCAAACATCCATGAAAATACATCAAATCGGCACTACACACACAAAAAGGAAGCAACCTTGTCCAACATCACACAATCAGTCGCAGTATGCAACAACTATTAAGTAAATTCTTCCATAATTTACTGAGTGAAACTGGTGGGTAATACTGACCACTATTATAATTAGAGCAATTAATAAATAGGTCTCATCCTCAATAATGCATATTTTGTGGTTTGTCCTGAGTTTTCCATTATGGCTTAATGACTGCTGTACAGTGATTGGTTAACATGTATTCAGCATACTCCTACAACTCACTGTATGTTCTTATATATTGCTGCTGGGTAGATTTTCAAAAACTGCTCCAAAAAGCAAAGGGTACGTTTGCTTCAATGCCATATTGCTCATCCTGGATGCTGACATTTTGCTTGCCACATCATTTAATAAAATTACTTCAGTTTAATAATACTACAGATCTTACTCTTTGCTCTAAAGGGGGCAATTGTTTCCTTCCCACAGGATTCAGTTGTGCAATGTTGCCATTCAACAAAAGGGTTGCATAGCACAATCAATGTTTCACTTCACACATGAAAATTTACACAATTCCAGTGTAAGATCATGGCCATTATTTTTCACTGACATCAACTGTTGTTTGGTGTTCCTGAAGTTTTAGGAACTTAGCACTGGGTATAAGTGTAGCACTGTTTCCCATATTCAAAATAAAGTGTAAGGCTCCTTAAAAAAAATCAGTTACATAGTTTTTCAGCAAAGTTCAAGTAGTGCTAATATAATCTTCCTAGACAAATGCAAGAACTGTTCCTTCTAGACTAGAGCTTCCAATGACTTTTTGGGACTGGATGGGTGGGGTTTTGAGGCAAGGTTTGGGATTAGGGGTTTGTTTTGTTTTTTCTTGGTTTTATTTTTTATTCTTCTCTGTCATGTATCCCCGAGGTCCAGGCCTATAGAATCTTTCTCTACAATATTGCTAAAATCTGTCAATACTCTGGTCTACACTCTGGTCGTCTCACAACTAGATTATTGTAACCTCCTTTTGGCAGGGCTTCCTCTCTCTCCATCCTTTGATTTCTGTCCAGCATTCAGCTGCACACATTATTGCATCTGCTTGCTGCTTTGACCATGTTTCTCCTCTATTATCATCCTTTCACTAGTTTCCCTTCCCCTTCTGTATTCAGTAAAAGCTCCTGTTGTTGACTTTTAAAGCCCTGCATGGGCTGGTCCCTCCTTATTTATCTGAACTACTTTCTCCTCACATTCCCACTCATACCCTTCATTCTGGTAGTCAAGGTCTGCTGTCCCAGCCTAGGTTTTCCACTGCTCTGTCCCGGATTCATCCCTTTTTGCTTGCTGTCCCTCACTCCTGGAACCTCCTTCCCCCATGAGCAACACGGGTCAGCACTTCTTTAACCAGTTTCAAAACGGAGTTAAAGACTATATTGTTCAGGAAAACATTCCCAGGCATTGTGTGATTCTTATCTGATGGTTATTTGACACTTGCTTGATATGGGATATTTGATGTTTTTAATTTCTTGCTTGCTTATTTTATCTAATGCTATCTTGTATTATTATCTATTGTTTTATATGTATTTTGTTATTATCCTGTAGAATGTACGCCATTGGCAGGTTTCATTTTTATTGATTTTTTAATTGTCTGCACAGTGCTGTGTAAATCTATAGTGCTATATAAATAAAATTTAATAATAATAATAATAATAATAATAATAATTCTTTGTTTTTTGGTGAAGTAGACAGGCATTTAGCCAACACATCTTTTCTTGGAAAGGTAATGAAGCAACAAAGAAGATGGTGCCCCCTAAATTTCTCTTATTTGATATTAGGTAGCCATTCATTAAAATGAAAGTTCAAGCAACTTTCATTTTAACCAAAATGTGTTCTTTCATTCCCCACCAACAACAGACACTACTGATTTTGTTATTTCAAATTGACATTAGCTAGTTTCAGTATTGGTAGTTTACTCATTAATGTGGATAAACCAAATAGTATTCAGGAGTTTCATATTATATTTTGTTGTTGTTGTTGTTGTTAGTTGTTAGTTGTCTTTGAGTTCGCTTCGACCCATGGTGGCCCCATGAAGGAGAGACCTCCAAGTTTCCTTGTCTTCAGCAGCCCTGCTCAGGTCCTGCAGACTAATGGCCGTGACTTCCCCAATTGAGTCTATCCATTTGGAATGTGATGGCAAAATGGTTTGATCATTGGACTACGACTCTAGAGACAAGGGTTTGATTCCCGCTTGGCCATGAAACCCACTGGGTGATCTTGGAAAGTCACATACTCTTGGCCCCAGGGGAAGCCAATGGCAAACCTCTTCTAAACAAATCTTGCCAAGTAAACCCTATGATAAGTTCACCTTAGGGTTGCCATAAGTCAGAAACAACTTGAGGGTACACAACATACATACGTTTTGTCTCTTCCTACTGGCCCCCACCTTTTCTTGTGAGTGCTATCTTCTCATAATATGCCCAAAGTATGACAGCCTCAGTTTAGTCCTTTTATATTAGCATATACTTAAATAGTAATAAAATGTTGACTCATGTTCATGGTGACTGTAATGAATTTTCTCTCCAAATGTTATTTTTACAGATATGACCAAGCTAATGCTGTGACTTCTTGTTTTCCGGATTATCTCAGGTTTTATCAGTCCAACAATTAAGACAGAGGCTATGCACCTTTGCCTAGGAATTCACTTTGTTTAATGAAGCTATGTTAATTCTATATAAATACACTTCCACATACAGTGCTCCCTTCTCTTATGCGGGGAATCTGTTCTCCCCCCCCCCCGTCCACATGCATAAGGGAAATACTGCGTATGGTGGAGCCCCATTGACAATAAAGGGGCTCATGCCTGCAACGTGGTGCTGCGCACGTGCCATGGGCGCACACACCATTGCTTCTTCTGGCATGCAGCTTTCAGTGTATGCTGAAAGCTACATATGACGTGCCCATATGATGCACTGCACTGTTCTTCATGTACTGTGCCTTACAAACATACAAAGTCATAAACTATCAGACTGTTCAAACCTGTTCACCCTGTATAGATTCAGATATGCAGCAGCAGCATCCTTAAATGGTTGCAATACAAATTACATCTGTACACCAATGTCAGCCAGCCCAAATATTGATTTATTTTCTGTGACTTTAATGATAAATCTTCGTACAATCTCATTTTGTCTCTTTCAATTTAAACATGCAAACACAGAGAAACAGACTGAGTTTTGGTAACAGAGTCTTAATTAACATTTTTTTAAAAAAAAATAAACAAAATATATTTGTACATCCATTAAAGCTGCATGGAGAAGGAAAAACTAGAGGGTTTTTTTTTTCAATTAATGCATATTTATAATTTTCATTAGTGTCTTATTTCAACGCTGGGCACTGAAGACTCAAATTAGCTAGTGGAAATAGGCAAATCAGTAATTTTGTCCATCATTCTGTTCTTAATACTACCTCACTAGCCAACATATAAATATTTTTAGTTAAACTCCAACAGTATTTGGCAGAAACCATCATGATAGCGACATAAATCTTTTTCCTCATTTGTAAATATTAGATCTTTAAATACAAGGCTTATCAACCTGTACATCTAGAAATTAAGTGACATTTCCCTCTGGTTGTTCAACCTTTTCAGGTTGTTTAATCTTTTAAGTGGCCAAACAGTACCTTCTTTTAAAGCCTGTAGACACTACAGTTGCCCCTCCTAACTCGCAGATCTGAGATGTAATTTGTATTGTATCCAACCGAGATCTGTGATCTCAAATATCCATGGAGGGGTGACCTGCACTATTTCCAATGGTGCGTGTGCCTGGGCCGCTCACATGGGGGCATGTTCTATTCAAGCCTATGGGTCTTGAATATGCATGAACCTCCATTTTCATGGGGGGTGGGGGTCCAGAATAGATCCCCGTGAAAATGGAGGGCCAACTGTATTTTCAATGAGGATGAATTCAGTTTCTTTATCTAGTCTTCAGCCTCTTTTATGCAAGTCCACTGTCTTTTGCCCCAGACTGACTCTCATTCTTCCTTCTGCTTCTGAAACATGCATTTTAATGCTTTCAGACAGACTGCTTGCCAGATCAGCAATTACATTCAGTCACACCACCTAGCCAATAATTCCATACAAATTAGTTTTCATGAAATTTATTAAAAACCACCAGTTATACATACTTATTGTTGTAAGCAGCCTTGGGTTCCTTGATGGGAGAATAGCAGGATATTAAATAAATAAATACCCAGTCTAGATTCCTTTTACCTGTATCTATACCCGCTCCCACATCTTGCCTTAATAAAATATTTTCACCAGCAGTTAAACAGTGTAACTGTCAACCAGTTTCCATGGATAAACAGAACTCTGGAGCAAAAAGCACTTTCTTACTCTGACTGATTCATAACAGGGTTGTTTATTCACCTGTGTTTACTGGAGATTTCAATGGGTCTAATTTTTGAGAAAATACCTCTAGAATAACCAAGTTATTAATTTTAAAATGAAGGCTTGGGTGATTCTAAGCATTCAAATGTTCCTTTGCATACTGCAGGTGAATGCTCCCTATCTATGGTCTATATGAAGGGGCAAATGAATGCATTTGATCTATAGGCAAATACAATGGAAAATAAGAAACTGACTTATACTAGGTCACATTGTTTATACATCTATCCCTGTAATTTCTACTTTAACTGCAAGTTGTTCTCTCCAAAATCTTAGAGATAAATATTTTCCATTATCATCTATGTTGACTGGAGATGGCAAGGACTGAACCTATGGCCTTCTGCAAACAAAGGATACTCCCATGACAAATTTATATGGCCACTTTCTGGAGTGCTAGACTAGATGGCAAGAGTTTGTGCTTGTATCTAGTGAGTACTTTTCTTCTCACTTAATGTGACATGCAGAAATTATGTCCAGGTTTTCATTCTGCATTGTCCAATATGATAAAAGAACAAATGGACTAAATCATTATCCACAAATGCTACACTTGTTTTGACATTGTTTTAAAATTAGGAGGAGACATACTACTGCTATGATTGTTTTCACTCATTTTTGAAAGGAATAAATTATGGCTTTGAACTATATAATGTGGATCCAGACCCAAATAAAATCACATGTTTGCCATTGTGCAATGATAAATAATGTATCAGCTTTAAATGCAAAACATATATTGTTTTGTTATCCAAAGCATAGGTAACAATTTGATATATAAAAAATGTCAGAATGACATATTACAAAATACTAAATATCCAACCCCCACAGATTTGAAATGAACCTAGAATCCAGAATCTCTCAACACATGGTGGTAAATCTGAACATAACTATGCAATATATGCATACATTTGAATATGTCACCAATGCAGCATTGGTTCAACCTGTTGTTTTTCTCCATTTTAATCACAATAGATCTGCAATGAAACCTCCCACTGAAATTTTCTAATGTGTTCCTATCTAAATACATAGCACCACTTAGATTCTTTTCTTTTCAAAGTCGATGATGAAACACAGATCTAAGGACTACACTTAATTTCAAATTTAGGCTGCTTGGATTAGTGTCATGTCACTAATTTATTTTAAATTATCATCTGAGCAGGAGAAAACATCTTCATATATTGTAGTTGTTATTATTCCCTAGATAATGGATTAGGGTAGGACTAATAGAGTAAAGGGCAGGTTAAACAGAGGTGAGCATTCTTTTGAATCCCAAGAAGCCATTAACCAAATGTGGAAACTGAAGTGCAAGAAGTTAAGATCATGAGCTCAAAACAGGAGGAAACCCAAAGAGCCACAAAATTTTTCTATTAGATCCACATTTTCTTGTTCCAACAATAACTTGCACAGAGAATCAAGTGACTTTAAGATAGTGAAAATAAAAGAATGAGGCTTATCACACAGCTAAATACATCACCTTCCACTCCTAGCTTTGAAAAGAAGCTGTCTGAACTCAGATTCTAGCCAGATGTTATCCAGGATGCACTTGCCCAACGGCATCAGCAGCAAAAACGTGTGCGATAAAATCCAGATGTATCCTGAATTCAAACTGAATGCAGCAGAGATAAAGTGATTTATTTAGCTGCACAATAAGTCCCAGTGTGTGGAAGAAGGAAAACAGCCACTCAAAATATCACAATCCTAATAGCTATGACTAATGATAATCATCTGTCATTAACCTTTGAGGCCCATGATAAAATAGAACAAAGAGAGAGGAGGCAGATAGAACTGGTGTTTTCCAAAACAGTTTCCAAAATGAGATGGGATGATCTGGTTGCATTTTTTTTTAATGGTTTCAGGTTGTTTGGTGAATAAGGCCCTATCATAGTGATTTGTTACAAAACTGCACCTCTTAATTTTTAGCTTAATTTTTTTAATTTTTGTTATAATTCAGGCTGGGGGGAGTGCAATTGAGCCCAGGAAAACTGCAGGCCCCATGTGACCCATGAGCTGAATGATAACCATTCTTGGGATGAAAGCAATTACAACATCTCTGAACCAAACAGAAAGTCAGTTTCCATAACTTCTCAGGAAAAAAAGTGAAAAAATCCAGTAAAAAAAAAAATCCAATTTATGCATGTATATTCAGAAGAGAACAATGGATTAGTCAAGAGTAAACATGGGAATAAAGTTCTAAGAGCATGGGAAAATGTTCTACTTCATATTAGTGGCAGTAGTAGCTGTGGAAAAGCATATATCTACATAAGAGCACTCCATTGGAAACATATATTTCTGGTCCCAAAAAGCCATATACACAGAAAGGGATGAACAAAATATTCAAATATGGGATGCTACAGGGTTCTATTTTATCCCCTATTCTGTTCAACATCTATATAAAGCTGCCAGATGAGGTTAGTGTATGCTTGAGCAGAGAGTCCATCAATATATGACTGACACTCATCTCTGTTTCTCCTTCTCCCCAGGGGCTTAATACACAATGCAGAAATAATCCAGTTTGACACCACTTTAGCTGCCATTGTTTAATGCTGTGGAATTTTGGAAATTATAATTTTGTGAGGCATTTAGCCTTCTCTGTCAGAAAGTTCTGATGCCACAACAAACTACAGTTTCCCGAATTTCATAGCATTGAGCCATGGCAGTTTAAGCGTTGTCAAACTAGATTATTTCTGCAATGTAGATGCAGCAGGGTTGGTTGGGGTTGTGCTTTACCCATGCCTGGATCCTAAAATGATCTGTATGATGGTGAATAAGCTGAAGCTAAATCTCAGTTTCAGAACTTCTGTGGATTGGTGGTTCTTGAGTCCAGGACCTGAATAAATGACCTACCTTGAATAAGGCTACTTTGTGTGTAGCCTGCCTGCACTTTGGAATGTACCATTATGGTGCTTCCCTTGTTTTGATGCAGTACATTTTTCTCATGTACTAATGAAACAAAACCATGGGGCACAATGTGCAGTGCACCTTCACAAAAAGCCACAGCGCCATTGGGAACTGTTTCACACAAATAGCTATGTGTGCAGCTGTGCATCTAATTATCATTCTACACAGCCCATTGGGCAGGCAAATAGTATTTCTGGAGAGAAAATAAATACTGTAGTTTTTATGACAGAAAGCTACCATTGCTCTGTTATCTCTGTAAATGCAAATGTCATGTTTCTATTGAAGAAATGCATCAAAAAGGGTGACACCCCCTTAAATAAGTCATTTTCTTTTTTGCATGAAATAACTCTGAAACTTAAACAAACCAAGACAGAGGATAGGAATATAGTAGCTGGTATAGATATCTCCTTGGAGTAGGAGTAGTTTGATGCAATCTGGGTAACAGGCCAGAATGATTGTCATTACAAAGTTTTGAACTTACCCACAGAAATATTTGATACCCCTCCCCAGCGTTTCATAAATCGGCGCAAGTGAAACAGCTAGACTTGACTATATATAGCTGGAATTCCATAAAAGGTTACAAAGATGAGATTGTGACATTATCACATAACGGTAAATACATGACACATTCTGCTGGCATTTAACAAGACTTTTTTTATCAAAGAGCTTTTTCTGCAGTAGCTGTCCTCATTACTATGAAGATTGCATTAATTAGCTGGAAATGTCTGTGAAAGAATAAGTAGGTTTTGCCACTGAGAGTGGATTTTTTTTTTTAGTGATGTGGCTTAAAGTATATAATGCACCATTGTTTCAGCAGGAGGCAAAGGAGGCAAAACACCTTCACCCCCATTTTTTAAAACTCCTCTTGTTCTTGACCATGAAGTTATCGTTTTTTATTACTTCAGGTGATTAAAAGCTCCTTTCTTGCTGGTGGTGAAAATTCTTAACTTTTCAGTAGATGTTGTTCACTCTCATGTAACAGGGTCTTGGAATTCTTTACCAGTATTTATTATTCATTTCTATTAATTGCTGCAGTCATCCAGAGAGCAATCACATACATACACACAATAATGCAAGATGAATATTTCAAATGAGCATTTTGTAGACAAATACACAAGCTGGCACTTGCTCAAAGGAGTTCCTGAGCAAATGGGGGATAGTGTGTCACTTAACCTATAGAACTATGCACATTTTCTTGGGAGTGTGTCCCAAGACAAAGTTGAGTTAAGGAAACCATTTTAGGATGGCACAATAGATGAAGTGGCTAAAGTCCTTTACTACTGGTAAAATTTCATTTTTGACAAGTGAACTGAAAGTAGAAAAACAGTATGTTAAATGGCTCAGTTTTTATTTTAAGGGTTGTCATACTCACTGCACCTTTTTGGAAAGGATTTCCAGTTGGCAATGCGTGGCATTTTCCCAGTCAAGAACTCCTGAGTGGATTGCATTTCTGTGGAGATTTTTGCTGTACCAAGCAGTAAGTTCCCAAACCATGTTTGACTTGTGTCTTATATCATTGAGAGGCTATTCTTTTTCATTCAGGATCTGTTGAGGCAAAGCATTAAAATGTTTAATAATAATAATAATAAAATTTATTTATATACCGCTATTCCATTCGATCACAGCGGTGTACAATTGCAATAACAATACAATACAAGATAAAAATTGCAATAGATAATTAAAACTTGCAAAACAGTGCACAGTATACATAAAATCAATATTAAACCAAGCCAGCAATATACTCAAAGATGTTAATCATAGGGGGGGGGGAGCACACATATCACGGAACATCAGGGAAGGCTTGATGAAACAAAAAGGTCTTCAGTCTCTTTTTAAAGAGATCTAGGGAGGTGGCGGCGGGGCTAGGTGCAGCCTGGAATATACTATTTACAGAAAGGAGTAAAACGGCAGTCTGAAGCCATCCAAAATTGAGTAGTAGTGGGGTGATGCTGGCAACATTCATAGTAGAGCAGCGATAAGATGATCCTCTGAGTCTCTACAAATCAGATCTGGATGGTTTCATTAAATTCATCTGTTTTAAAAGCACCTTTTCAGACCCTGAGGTTAAGTTTGGTTTGACTTAGGTACTGAAAAATCTGTCAAGTTTGCTTTCTTCTGCATATAAATTTTGAAAGTCCCAAGTTTCTAAAAGAACTGAAATGAGAGTCTCTTTCATTTGGTCTGTTGTGCCTATCAGGACCATGTTGTAACTTCCTGCACCATATAGTAAAAATGAGGAGCCCCTCAGAAAGAGGACTCAGGTTGAGTGACAGGAAAGGAAAACAAAAGAAACATATGAACATATATGTATGCACAGACACACACACTATGCCACACTAGGCCACAGGGATTCAAACACTCCATCCCACATTTATTCAAACAGGGATTCACATCCTTAAACATTTAAACCCCTTCATTTGACTACATTCAAAGTATTTAAAAAGAAAATCAGGTTCTTTCCAACATGAATAAATATGATGGTTTTCATGGCATTATGATGGTATTCTGCATGTGAAAGGTAGAACAAAGGTTACAGCTGCTATACATAGGCAAATGGCCAGTGGGAATAATAGACACTAGAAATGGGAGAGCATGGATGATAATTTACAAAACCTGAATTTGGTAGCAGAGGGAGATCATTACAGTTAGCTATTTTTTTTACCACGCAAAACACTGTAAATTGTAGGGTTGACTACGTAGTTCATGCAGCTGCATATATGATAATACATAGACAATTCTTGATATAATTTTTAGCTCACAGACATGGGACTACATGCAGGAACCCATGGTTATTTTTCATGACCCCCAAGCTTCACTAGCACCTCTATTTCCCAGGACATGTGAGACATATCTGTAACATTTCTAGCTTCCTGTTGACTTGGGTGTGTGTCATCAGGATGTTGTGCCCTGACTCTGCCCCAGGCAGGCCTTTCAGACTGGTCTGTAAAGGCCATTTGTTTTACATTGTTTTAAATAATTATTTTGCTGCTTGTGCAAAGCCCATATGTCTTTTGATATAGGGCTGGATATCATTACTTTAATTAATAAACAAACAGTTGTGAACAGTTTAAGCTGAAGCTATTCCAAGGTTGAAAACAGAATATATATTCTGTATAGTATAGTACTAGTACTAATATACACACACAAACACACACACACATACTAGTACCCACTTCAGTATCCACACTTTCTGGTGTTCTCCTTGTCACCTTGCAGAGGCTTTCTCTCTCTGCTGACCATTCAAACACAGTTCTGGGGGTTCTCCTGCTAATGAAGTTTAAATTTTACTTTTCTTTGCCTTGATCCCATATGGCCAAGAGGGGAGTGACCTCAGTCTGCCATGAGATGCCTCCAAACCAACTGAGCTACAATGGAGACAATGTCTCAAACAAAATGTAGGCCTGTGATTCCAAAAGCATCTCCTTTCCCCTGCTCCTGGATGATATTTTAAAACATTATTTTGTATGAAGCCAGAGGAGCTTCAAGAACTTGCATGATGTGTTTTATGTATTTTAGTTGCAAATAAAGGTATAATATTTTGGGGGGGGGGGATTTTGGATTTTGTTTTATCAAGGGGTTCTATGTCTCCTCTCATCCACCCATCTATCCATACATCCACGAACCTATCCACTGCCACCCTTTCTTTCACTATACCCCACTAGAGAGCAATATCTCGCTTATATTTATCTTCTTTTCTCTTTCCATTCTTTTGGGCCTTCTTTTGCTCTACTCAGGTATTCTTTCAGTCTTTCTTTTTGTTTGCTCTTTCCACTCCTAGCATGACAGCAGAAGAATTTCACTCTGATTCTGTTCAACTTTTTAAAAGTGTTAATAGAGACCCTCCAGAGGGAAGCAGCAGTCCTGTCTTGCATGTTGTTTTCCCCACCATGTTTCTGGCCCATATAGAGATGCACAGAGACCCTCTGGAGAAATTAATATGACAGGCCTGACTGCAGTTTCTTCTCTGCTGATTTAGGAAGATGGTATTGGGGACTGAAGACACATTTAAATTAATTAAAATTAATCCAGTTAAAAACAAAACAAAAATCTGTAAAGTGCATATCCCTTGGGTCCCCTTAGAATGCATGCCAATTTCAGTTGCTCAGATTTTACAGTCTTAAGCTATGGCAGATGCACATATGCATGCACATACACACACTCCATTTATACCATCTTTGCCTGACCAAGCCCCTCCGTTCGTTCTGTTCTCTGCTTCCACTATTCTTTTTCTTTTTCGCTCTTTTTCCTTGTCCTCTGGTATTTGTTCAGGCTATGCCAGCTTCACTTAAATTAGAAACATAATTGTCCAACATCCTGCCCCTGGTTTGTTTTCCTTCTCTTCCCCCCCCCCCCCCAGTCTTTCCCTCCATTTTGATTCTCATTCATGCTCTGCCAACATTGTGTGGATTAGAAACCACTTAGGAGCTTGTTGCTTGGGCAAATAAAATGGCTTACCTCTTCCAGCTTCAATTTGAATCTGGGATGTCCCCTGATGTTACCGTACCTAAATC